>NC_069501.1:94369611-94417111 GCF_027579735.1 Bombina bombina
CAAATGCTGAGCCTTCTGTCGCTTTAGTAGCCGTATCCAATATTCCCTCACAATGGTCTGAGGTAGGGATGAGGGATTTGCTGTCTGAGGGAGAGATTTCTGATTCAGGAAAGATTTTCCCTCAGACAGATTCAAAATTCAGATTCAGATTTAAATTTAAGCTAGAGCACCTCTGTTTATTGCTCAGGGAGGTTTTAGCTACTCTAGATGATTGTGACCCTATTGTCGTTCCAGAGAAATTGTGTAAAATGGACAAATATTTAGAGGTTCCTGTTTACACTGATGTTTCTTTCATGTAATTGGCAAGAGTCCATGAGCTAGTGACATATGGGATATACAATCCTACCAGGAGGGGCAAAGTTTCCCAAACCTCAAAATGCCTATAAATACACCCTCACCACACCCACAATTCAGTTTTACAAACTTTGCCTCCTATGGAGGTGGTGAAGTAAGTTTGTGCTAAGATTTCTACGTTGATATGAGCTTCTCAGCATTGTTGAAGCCCGATTCCTCTCAGAGTACAGCGAATGTCAGAGGGACGTGAAGGGAGTATCACTTATTTGAATACGATGATTTCCCTAACGGGGGTCTATTTCATAGGTTCTCTGTTATTGGTCGTAGAGATTCATCTCCTACCTCCCTCTTCAGATTGACGATATACTCTCAATTTACCATTACCTCTTCTGATAACTGTTTCAGTACTGGTTTGGCTATCTGCTATATGTGGATAGGTGTCTTTGGGTAAGTATGTTTTTATTACTTAAGACACTCTCAGCTATGGTTTGGCACTTTATGCAATTATATAAAGTTCTAAATATATATATTGTACTTATATTTGCCATGAGTCAGGTTCATGTATTTCCTTCTGCAGACTGTCAGATTCATATTTGGGAATGTAAACACTTTAAGAAATTTATTTTCTTACCTGGGGTTTAGTCTTTTTTTTCAATTTGACTACTTTTTGCAATTGCGGGTGTTAGGCCCGCGGGTGCGTCAAATGCTAGACTTTATTGCGTCATTTTTGGCGCAAACTTTTTTTGGCAAGAAAAAATATGTTTATGACGCAACTTCGTCATTTCCGGCGTCATACGTGACGCCGAGACCTTTCACACAGCGGCATCATTAGTGATGCAAGTGTGTCATTTCCGGTCATTTTTGGCGCCAAAAAAGTTTACATTACGTTGTGCGTCATACTTGGCGCCAAATTATTTTCATTATTTCAATACCCCATTGATGTTTGCCTCCTGCTTTCTTCTCTATCAAGAGGCCTATGCTTTTGCATATTTTCCCATTCCTGAAACTGTCATTTAAGGAAATAGATAATTTTGCTTTATATGTTTTTTTCTTTTACATTGAGCAAGATGTCCCAATCCGATCCTGTCTCTGAAGTTTCTGCTGGAACATTGCTGCCTGACATCGGTTCTACCAAAGCTAAGTGCATTTGTTGTAAAATTGTAGAAATTATTCCACCGAATGTCATTTGTAATAGTTGTCATGATAAACTTTTACATGCAGATAGTGTTTCTATCAGTAATAGTACATTGCCAGTTGCAGTTCCTTCAACTTCTAATGTGCATGATATACCTGTAAATTTTAAAGAATTTGTTTCTGAATCTATTATGAAGGCTTTGTCTGCATTTCCACCTTCTAATAAACGTAAAAGGTCTTTTAAAACTTCTCATTTAGCTGATGAAATTTCAAATGACCAACAACATAATAATTCATCCTCTTCTGCTGAGGATCTATCTGAAACAGAAGATCCTTCATCAGATATTGACACTGACAAATCTACTTATTTATTTAAAATAGAGTATATGCGTTCTTTATTAAAAGAAGTGTTAATTACTTTGGATATTGAGGTAACCAGTCCTATTAACGTTCAGTCTAATAAACGTTTAAATGCTGTTTTTAAACCTCCTGTGGTTTCCCCAGGTGTTTTTCCCATTCCTGAGGCTATTTCTGATATGATTTCTAGGGAATGGAATAAGCCAGGTACTTCCTTTATTCCTTCTTCAAGGTTTAAGAGATTGTATCCTTTACCAGCAAAATCTATAGAGTTTTGGGAAAAGATCCCCAAAGTTGATGGGGCTATTTCTACTCTTGCTAAACGTACCACTATTCCTATGGAAGATAGCACTTCCTTTAAGGATCCTTTAGATAGGAAGCTTGAATCTTATCTGAGGAAGGCCTATTTATATTCAGGTCATCTTCTCAGACCTGCTATTTCTTTAGGTGATGTTGCGGCTGCATCAACTTTCTGGTTGGAAAATTTAGCGCAACATGAATTGGATTCTGACATATCTAGCATTGTTCGCTTACTGCAACATGCTAATCATTTTGTGATGCCATTTTTGATATTATCAAAATTAATATTAGATCCATGTCTTTAGCTGTATTAGCTAGAAGAGCTTTATGGCTTAAATCTTGGAATGCTGATATGACATCTAAATCTAGATTGCTATCTCTTTCTTTCCAAGGTAATAATTTATTTGGTTCTCAGTTGGATTCTATTATTTCAACTATCACTGGAGGAAAAGGAGTTTTTTTTGCCTCAGGATAAAAAACCTAAGGGTAAATCTAAGGCTTCTAACCGTTTTCGTTCCTTTTGTCAGAATAAGGAACAAAAACTCAATCCTCCTCCTAAGGAATCGGCTTCCAGTTGGAAGCCTTCCTCAAATTGGAATAAATCCAAGCCATTTAGGAAACCAAAGTCTGCCCCTAAGTCCGCATGAAGGTGCGGCCATCATTCCAGCTCAGCTGGTAGGGGGCAGATTAAGGTTTTTCAAGGATTTTTGGATAAAATCTGTCCAAAATCATTTGATTCAGAGCATTGTCTCTCAAGGGTATCGGATAGGATTCAAAGTAAGACCTCCTGTGAGAAGATTTTTTCTCTCACACATTCCTGTAAATCCAGTAAAAGCTCAGGCTTTTCTGAAGTGTGTTTCAGACCTGGAGTCTTCAGGGGTAATCATGCCAGTTCCTCCTCAGGAACAAGGTTTGGGGTTTTATTCAAACCTATTCATTGTACCAAAGAGAGAAAATTTGTTCAGACCAGTTCTGGATCTGAAAATTTTGAATCGTTATGTAAGAGTACCAACTTTCAAGATGGTGACTATAAGGACTATTCTGCCTTTTGTTCAGCAAGGACATTATATGTCTACAATAGACTTGCAGGATGCATACCTTCATATTCCGATTCATCCAGAACACTATCAGTTTCTGAGATTCTCTTTTCTAGACGAGCATTACCAATTTGTTGCTCTTCCATTTGGCTTAGCAACAGCTCCAAGAATCTTTTCAAAGGTTCTGGGTGCCCTACTATCTGTAATAAGAGAACAGGGTATTGCGGTGTTTCCTTATTTGGACGATATCTTGGTACTAGCTCAGTCTTTACATACTGCAGAATCTCACACAAATCAACTAGTGTTGTTTCTTCGGAAACATGGTTGGAGGGTTTCTTGATTCCTCAGACAAGGGTCATCTTTTTAGGCTTCCAGATAGATTGTGTCCATGACTCTGTCTCTAACAGACAAGAGACGTTTAAAATTGGTCGCAGCATGTCGGCTCCTTCAGTCTCAGTCATTCCCTTCAGTGGCTATGTGCATGGAAGTTTTAGGTCTCATGACTGCAGCATCGGACGCAATCCCCTTTGCTCGTTTTCACATGAGACCTCTACAGCTTTGTATGCTGAATCAATGGTGCAGGGATTATACAAAGATATCCTTGAATCCCAATGTACGACACTCTCTGACATGGTGGATAGATCACCATCGTTTGGTTCAAGGGGCTTCTTTTGTTCGCCCAACCTGGACTGTGATCACAGCAGATGCAAGTCTTTCAGGTTGGGGAGCTGTTTGGGGGTCTCTGACAGCACAAGGGGTTTGGAAATCTCAAGAGGCGAGATTACCAATAAATATTTTAGAACTCTGTGCAATTCTCAGGGCTCTTCAGTTCTGGCCTCTACTAAAGAGAGAACCGTTCATTTGTTTTCAGACAGACAATATCACAATTGTGGCTTATGTCAATTATCAGGGTGGGACTCACAGTCCCCAAGCTATGAAAGAAGTATCTCGGATACTTGCTTGGGTGGAATCCAGCTCCTGTCTAATCTCTGCGGTGCATATCCCAGGTGTAGACAATTGGGAGGCGGATTATCTCAGCCGCCAGACTTTACATCCAGGGGAGTGGTCTCTCCATCCAGATGTGTTTTCTCAGATTGTTCAGATGTGGGGGCTTCCAGAGAGAGATCTCATGGCCTCTCATCTAAACAAGAAACTTCCCAGATACCTGTCCAGGTCCAGGGATGTTCAGGCGGAAGGAAGCAGTGGATGCTTCCTTGGTGTTATCAACCTGCTTACATCTTCCCGCCTCTAGTTCTCCTTCCAAGAGTGATTTCCAAAATTATCATGGAACAGTCTTTTGTGTTGCTGGTGGCTCCAGCATGGCCACACAGGTTTTGGTATGCGGATCTGGTTCGGATGTCCAGTTGCCCGCCTTGGCCACTTCCGTTACGGCAGGACCTACTATCTCAAGGTCCGTTTTTCCATCAGGATCTCAAATCATTAAATTTGAAGGTATGGAAATTGAACGCTTAGTTCTAAGTCATGGAGGTTTCTCTGATTCAGTGATTAATACTATGTTACAAGCTCGTAAATCTGTCTCTAGAAAGATTTATTATAGAGTTTGGAAGACTTACATTTCATGGTGTTCTTCTCATAAATTCTCCTGGCATTCTTTTAGTATTCCTAGAATTTTGCAGTTTCTTCAGGATGGTCTGGATAAGGGTTTGTCTGCAAGTTCCTTGAAAGGACAAATCTCCGCTCTTTCTGTTTTATTTCAATGAAAGATTGCTATACTTCCTGATATACACTGTTTTGTACAGGCTTTAGTTCGTATTAAGCCTGTCATTAAGTCAATTTCTCCTCCTTGGAGTCTTAATTTAGTTCTGAGGGCTTTACAGGCTCCTCCATTTGAACCTATGCATTCTTTGGACATTAAACTACTTTCATGGAAAGTGTTGTTTCTTTTGGCCATCTCTTCTGCTAGAAGAGTTTCTGAGCTATCTGCTCTTTCTTGTGAGTCTCCTTTTCTGATTTTTCATCAGGATAAGGCAGTTTTGCGGACTTCTTTTCAATTCTTACCTAAGGTTGTTAATTCTAACAACATTAGTAGAGAAATTGTTGTCCCTTCTTTATGTCCTAATCCTAAGAATTCTTTGGAGAGATCCTTACATTCTTTGGATGTGGTAAGAGCTTTGAAATATTATGTGGAAGCTACTAAAATTTTCAGGAAGACTTCTAGTCTATTTGTTTTATTTTCTGGTCCTAGGAAAGGTCAGAAAGCTTCTGCTGTTTCCTTGGCTTCTTGGTTGAAACTTTTGATTCATCAAGCTTATTTGGAGTCGGGTCAAACCCCGCCTCAGAGAATTACAGCTCATTCTACTAGATCAGTCTCCACTTCGTGGGCTTTTAAGAATGAGGCTTCAGTTGATCAGATTTGCAAAGCAGCCACTTGGTCCTCTTTGCATACATTTACTAAATTCTACCATTTTGATGTATTTGCTTCTTCAGAAGCAGTTTTTGGTAGAAAAGTTCTTCAGGCAGCTGTTTCAGTTTGATTCTTCTGCTTTTTGATTTAATTTTTTTTCTTTCAAAAGTGAAAATAAACTTATTTTTGGGTTGTGGATTATTTTCTCAGCGGAATATGGCTGTTTTTGTTTTATTCCCTCCCTCTCTAGTGACTCTTGAGTGGAAGACTCCACATCTTGGGTATTGATATCCCATATGTCACTAGCTCATGGACTCTTGCCAATTACATGAAAGAAAACATAATTTATGTAAGAACTTACCTGATAAATTGATTTCTTTCATATTGGCAAGAGTCCATGAGGCCCACCCTTTTTATGGTGGTTATGATTTTTTGTATAAAGCACAATTATTTCCAAATTTCCTTGTTGATGCTTTCTACTCCTTTCTTTATCACCCCACTGCTTGGCTACTCGTTAAACTGAATTGTGGGTGTGGCGAGGGGTGTATTTATAGGCATTTTGAGGTTTGGCAAACTTTGCCCCTCCTGGTAGGATTGTATATCCCATATGTCACTAGCTCATGGACTCTTGCCAATATAAAAGAAATGAATTTATCAGGTAAGTTCTTACATAAATTATTTTTTTTCCGGTCCCTAAGAGGATTTCGGACATTGTTACTAAGGAGTGGGATAGACCAGGTATTCCGTTCGCTCCCCCTCCTGTTTTTAAGAAAATGTTTCCCATATCTGACACCATAAAAGACTCATGGCAGACGGTCCCTAAGGTGGAGGGAGCTATTTCTACTCTGGCTAAGCGTACAACTATACCTATTGAAGACAGTTGTGCTTTCATTGATCCTATGGATAAAAAGTTAGAGGGTCTCCTAAAGAAAATTTTTGTTCATCAGGGTTTTCTTCTTCAACCTATAGCGTGCATTGTTCCGGTAACCACTGCAGCTGCTTTTTGGTTTGAGGCTCTTCAGATGGAGACCCCACTAGATGATATTTTGGACAGAATTAAGGCCCTTACTTTGGCTAATTCTTTTATTACAGACGCCGCTTTCCATCTTGCTAAGTTAGCGGCAAAGAATTCAGGTTTTGCCATTTTAGCGCGAAGAGCATTATGGCTTAAGACCTGGTCAGCTGATGTGTCATCTAAATCTAAGCTTTTGACCATCCCTTTCAAAGGGTGAGACCCTATTCGGGCCTGCACTGAAAGAGATCATTTCAGACATCACTGGAGGGAAGGTTCATGCCCTCCCTCAAGATAAGTCAAATAAGACGAGGACCAAACAAAATAATTTTCGTTCCTTTCGAAACTTCAAGGGTGGTCCCACTTCCTCTTCCCCTGCTACAAAGCAAGAGGGGAACTTTGCTCAATCCAAGCCAACCTGGAGACCTAACCAGGCTTAGAACAAGGGTAAACAGGACAAAAAGCCTGCTGCTGCCACTACCGGACCGGATCAAGTAGGGGGCAGACTTTCTCTCTTTGCTCAGGCTTGGGCAAGAGACGTTCAGGACTCCTGGGCTGTAGAAATTTTAACCCAGGGGTATCTCCTAGATTTCAAAGATTCTCCTCCAAGGGGGAGGTTCCATCTTTCTCAATTGTCTGTAAGCCAGACAAAAAGAGAGGCGTTCTTAGGCTGTGTAGAAGACCTTTTTACCATGGGAGTGATCTGCCCAGTTCCGAAAGCAGAACAGGGGCAAGGTTTCTACTCCAATCTGTGGTTCCCAAAAAAGAGGGAACCTTCAGACCAATTCTAGATCTCAAGATCCTAAACCAATTCCTAAGAGTTCCATCCTTCAAGATTGAGACCATTCGGACTATTTTACCAACGATCCAGAAGGGTCAATATATGACTACCGTGGAGCTAAAGGATGCGTATCTACACATTCCTATCAACAAATATCATCACCAGTTCCTCAGGTTTGCCTTTCTGGACAGGCATTACCAGTTTGTGGCTCTTCCCTTCGGGTTGGCCACGGCGCCAAGAATCTTCACAAAGGTGCTAGGGTCCCTTCTGGCGGTCCTAAGGCCGAGGGGCATAGCAGTGGCGCCTTATCTAGACGACATCTTAATTCAAGCGTCGACTTTCCATCTAAGTCTCACACGGACTTAGTGCTGGCCTTTCTAAGATCTCATGGGTGGAAGGTGAACGTGAAAAAGAGTTCTATTATTCCTCTCACAAGAGTTCCATTCCTGGGAACTCTGATAGATTCGGTGGACATGAAAATATTTCTGACGGAGGTCAGGAAATCAAAGATTTTAACCACCTGCCGAGCTCTTCATTCCATTCCTCGTCCGTCAGTGGCTCAGTGTATGAAGGTAATCGGATTTATGGTAGCAGCAATGGACATAGTTCCGTTTGCTCGCTTGCATCTCAGACCACTGCAACTATGCATGCTCAAACAGTGGAATGGGGATTATGCAGATTTATCTCCTCAGATAAATCTGGATCAAGAGACCAGAGACTCTCTTCTTTGGTGGTTGTCACAGGATCACCTGTCCAGGGGAATGTGTTTCTGCAGGCCAGCATGGGTTATTGTGATGAGGGACGCCAGCCTACTGGGCTGGGGTGCAGTCTGGAATTCCCTGAAAGCACGGGTTTGTGGACTCAGGAGGAGGCCCTCCTACCGATAAATATTCTGGAATTAAGAGCAATATTCAATGCTCTTCAGGCGTGGCCTCAGTTGGCTTTGGCCGGATTCATCAGGTTTCAGTCGGACAACATCACGACTGTAGCTTATATCAATTATCAGGGGGGTACAAGGAGTTCCTTGGCGATGATAGAAGTTTCCAGGATAATACGATTGGCAGAGACTCACTCTTGCCATCTATCAGCGATCTATATCCCAGGGGTGGAGAACTGGGAGGCAGATTTTCTAAGTCGTCAGACTTTTCATCTGGGGGAGTGGGAGCTCCATCCGGAGGTGTTTGCTCAACTGGTTCAGCTATGGGGCACACCAGAATTGGATCAGATGGCGTCTCGTCAGAACGCCAAACTTCTTCGTCACGGATCCAGGTCAAGGGATCCTCAGGCAGTACTGATAGATGCTCTAGCAGTACCCTGGTCGTTCAACCTGGCTTATATGTTTTCACCATTCCCTCTCCTTCCGCTTCTGATTGCCAGAATCAAACAGGAGAGAGCTTTGGTGATTTTGATAGCGCCTGCGTGGCCACGCAGGACTTGATATGCAGACCTGGTGGACATGTCATCTCTGCCACCATGGACTCTGCCACTGAGACGGGACCTTTTGATTCAAGGTCCATTCACGCATCCAAATCTAATTTCTCTGCAACTGACTGCTTGGAGATTGAACGCTTGATTTTATCAAAGCGGGGTTTCTCTGAGTCGGACATAGATACCTTGATTCAGGCTCGAAAGCCTGTTACCAGGAAAATTTATCATAAGATATGGTGTAAATATCTTTTTTGGTGTGAATCCAAAGGCTACTCATGGAGTAAGATCAGGATTCCTAGGATTTTGTCTTTTCTCCAAGAAGGATTGGAGAAAGGATTGCCCGCTAGTTCCTTAAAGGGACAGATATCTGCTTTGTCTATTCTGTTGCACAAGTGTCTGGCAGATGTCCCAGACGTTCTGGCTTTTTGTCAGGCTTTAGTTAGAATTAAGCCTTTGTTTAAACCTGTTGCTCCGCCATGGAGTCTCAATTTAGTTCTTAAAGTTCTTCAGGGGGTTCTGTTTGAACCCATGCATTCCATAGACATTAACCTTCTATCTTGGAAAGTTCTGTTTCTAGTTGCTATCTCTTCAGCTCGAAGAGTTTCTGAACTATCTGCATTACAATGTGACTCGCCTTATCTTGTTTTCCATGCTGATAAGGTGGTTTTGCGTACCAAACCTGGGTTCCTCCCTAAGGTTGTTTCTAACAGGAATATCAATCAGGAAATTGTTGTTCCTTCTCTGTGTCCTCATCCTTCTAAGAAGGACCGTCTGTTGCACAACTTGGACGTGGTTCGTGCCTTGAAGTTTTATTTGCAGGCAACCAAAGATTTTCTCCAATCATCTTCTTTGTTTGTTGTCTATGCTGGAAAGCGTAGAGGTCAAAAGGCTACGGCTACCTCTTTCCTTTTGGCTGAAAAGCATCATCCGTTTGACTTATGAGACTGCTGGACAGCAGCCTCCTGAAAGAATTGCAGCTCACTCCACTAGAGCGGTGGCTTCCACATGGGCTTTTAAAAATGATGCTTCTGTTGAACAGATTTGTAAGGCTGCGACTTGGTCTTTGCTTCATACCTTTTCAAAATTTTACAAATTTGATACTTTTGCTTCTTTGGAGGCTATTTTTTGGGAGAGAGGTTTTGCCAGCAGTGGTGCCTTCCGTTTAGGTTCCTGTCTTGTCCCTCCCTTTATCCGTGTCCTAAAGCTTTGGTATTGGTATCCCACAAGTTATGATGAATCCGTGGACTCGGTACATGTTTCAAAAGAAAACAGAATTTATGCTTACCTGATAAATTTCTTTCTTTTGCGATGTACCGAGTCCACGGCCCGCCCTGTCTATTCACGACAGATAGTATTTTTTATGTAAACTTCAGTCACCTCTGCACCTTATAGTTTCTCCTTTTCTTCCTTGGCCTTCGGTCGAATGACTGGGGGGTGGAGTTATGGGGGGAGCTATATAGACAGCTCTGCTGTGGTGCTCTCTTTGCTACTTCCTGTCAGGAAGGACAATATCCCACAAGTTAGGATGAATCCATGGACTCGGTACATCGCAAAAGACAGAAATTTATCAGGTAAGCATAAATTCTGTTTTTTCTCAGAAATTGGGTTTCCTTTTGATTTTTTTTTTGCATACACCTGTTAGGACTCTGCTTCTTTTTCGATTGTATCTTAAAGGTACAGTAACCAGACTTTTTCTTCTACAAGATTCGATGAGTCCACGGATTTATCCTTACTTGTGGGATATTATCCTCCTAACAGGAAGAGCACCACAGCAGAGCTGTCTATATAGCTCCTCCCTTGACTCCACCCCCCAGTCATTCGCTTTGCTTATGCTAGTAATAGGAAGGGTAAAGTGATAGTGGTGATAAAATGATAGTTTTAATTTCTTCAATCAAGAAGTTTTTTATTTTAAATGTTTTTTTATTTTAAATGGTACCGGTGAGTACTATTTTTCTCAGGGAGGATATGGAAGAAGATTTCCCCCTGAAATTGATGATCTTAGCAGCAGTTACTAAGATCAATTATGGTTCCCACAGATCTGAAGGTAATATGGGAAAACTCTTCAGTGTGGAGGACGGTCTCATGCAGCAAGCAGCATTTGAGTTATGTTTCAGCCCTTTTCTTCTGAGGAAACTTAGTATATCAGAATTGGCTGATTTGGTTCCTTATAGTGGGAACAGGGTAAACAGTAGTCCTGTAAATGAAAAGGGTTTACTGTCCTACTGGGTGTTTTACTGACAAAATGATGGCATAAAATAAGTTTATTGATAAATAGGACTTTATGTTGTGCTTATATGTTTGGGGACCACATGGCTGTTTGTAACCGCTTCCCATGCGGTAGATTAATCAAATAGTGCTACGTCCATTATGGGCGGGGCCTATTTTCGCGCCTCAGACGTGCAGTTTACTCTGAAGGAGACAGCAGACATTAGCTCCGGTTGGTCCCTATCTGTGTGTTATACTATCCGGATTGGTGTCGAGTCGTTTGGCAGTTATCTGGGGGCAGGTAGGCGCCACAGCAGAGCTGTGGCGAGGTGCAGGGGTCGTTATTTAGCAAGTTGAGTTTAGTTTTGCTTTAAGTTCCTGTAGAGGGTAAATTTCTGCTCTTGAATGTGGGATGCAATAACTTTTGGCATCTCTGTATATCCATACCTAGTTTTTGAACGTTTATAGACGTTTAAGTGTGTTTGGAAAAATTGTGCGCTTTTATCTCTTAAAGGCACAGTACTCTTTTTTTTTTTTTATTTTTTTTATTTTGCAAAATTGTTTTTTTTTTTCAATAAATAAAGTGTTTATCAACTGTTGTGGTTATTACTACTTTGTTTAACATGTCTGACATTGAGGAAACTCATTGCTCTATTTGTTTAGAAGCCATTGTGGAACCCCCACTTACATTGTGTACCTCTTGTACTGATAGAGCCTTACACTACACACTACTTACAAAGAACATATTTTAGGAAATGAAAGTGTGTTTAAGGATGATTCTCAGTCTGAAGAGAATCAGGATATGCCATCCAATTCTCCCCAAGTGTCACAACCTTTAATGCCCACACAAGCGACACCTAGTACCTCTAGTGCGTCTAATTCTTTTACTCTGCAAGATATGGCTGCAGTTATGTCAACTACCCTCACTGAGGTATTATCTAAACTGCCAGTTTTGCAAGGTAAACGCAGTAGGCCAGGTATTAATGTAAATACTGAACCCTCTGATGCTTTATTAGCCATTTCCGATGTACCCTCACAGTGCTCTGAATTGGGGGTCAGGGAATTGTCTGAGGGAGAACTTTCAGATTCAGGGAATGTTACCTCAGACAGATTCGGACTTGGCGTCCTTTAAATTTAAACTTGAACACCTTTGCCTGTTGCTCAGGGAGGTCCTAGCGACTCTGGATGATTGTGAACCTATTACAATTCCTCCAGAAAAATTGTGTAAGATGGATAAATATCTAGAAGTACCTACTTACACTTATGTTTTTCTGGTTCCCAAAAGAATTCCAGAAATTGTTAAAAAGGAATAGGATAGACCAGGTATACCCGTTTCTCCCCTTCCTAATTTTAAGAGAATGTTTCCTATATCAGACACCATCAGGGACTCTTGGCAAACGGTCCCTAAGATGGAGGGAGCAATATGTACTCTGAAAGCACAACTGTCCTAGGTATAGTTGTACGCTTAGCTAAAGACCCTATGGATAAAAAGTTAGAGGGTCTTCTAAAGAAATTATTTATTCACCAGGGTTTCTTGTTACAGCCTACTGCCTGCATTGTTCCAGTAACCACGGCGGCGGCTTTCTGGTTTGATGCCCTTGAGGAGTCTCTGAAGGTAGCGATGCCCTTAGAGGACATTTTGGACAGAATTAGAGCTCTAAAGCATGCTGTTTTCCTTTATCACAGATGCTGCTTTTCAGATTGCTAAATTCGCAGCAAAAAATGCAGGCTTTGCCATTTTGGCGCGCAGAGCGCTATGGTTAAAATCGTGGTCTGCTGAAGTATCATCAAAATCTAAACTTTTAGCTATTTCGTTCAAGGGTAAGACCCTATTCGGCCCTGAATCGAAGGAAATCATTTCCGACATTGCTGGAGGTAAAGGTCACGCCCTACCTCAAGACAAACCTCTTAAGATGAGGGGTAAACAAAATAATTTTCTTCCCTTTCGAAATTTTAAAGGAGTACCCTCTGCTTCCCCTTCCTCCACTAAACAGGAAGGTAATTTTGCTCAATCCAAGTCTGTCTGGAGACCTAACCAGGCCTGGAATAAGGGTAAACAAGTAAACATGCCAAGAAGCCCGCTGCTGCTACCAAGACAGCATGAAGGGGCAGCCCCTGATCCGGGATCGGATCTAGTAGGGGGCAGACTTTCTCTCTTTGTTCAGGTTTGGGCAAGGGATGTTCAGGACCCCTGGGCATTAGAAATTGTGACCCAGGGGTATCAGTTGGAATTCAAGGAATTTCTCCCAAGGGGGAGATTTCATCTTTCACGTTTGTCTGTAGACCAGACAAAAAGAGAGGCGTTCTTACACTGTGTAAAAGACCTCTATACCATGGGAGTAATTTGTTCAGTTCCAAAGCTGGAACAGGGACAGGGGTTTTATTCAAACCTTTTCGTGGTTCCCAAAAAAAGAGGGAACTTTCAGACCCATTTTAGATCTAAAATGTCTAAACAAATTTCTCAGAGTCCCATCGTTCAAGATGGAGACTATACGAACAATCTTGCCAATGATCCAGGAGGGTCAATACATGACCACCGTGGACCTAAAGGATGCGTATCTTCACATTCCTATCCACAAGGATCATCATCAGTTTCTAAGGTTTGCCTTTTTGGACAAGCATTATCAGTTTGTGGCCCTTCCCTTCGGGTTGGCCACAGCTCCCAGAATCTTCACAAAGGTGCTAGGGTCCCTTCTAGCGGTTCTCAGTCCGCGGGGCATAGCAGTGGCGCCCTATCTGGAAGATATCTTGATTCAGGCGTCAACTTATCATCTGACCAAATCTCACACGGACATTGTGTTGTCTTTCCTAAGAACTCACGGTTGGTAAGTGAATGTAGAAAAGAGTTCACTTGTTCCACGGACAAGGGTTCCCTTCTTGGGAACTCTGATAGACTCGGTAGACATAAAAATATTTCTGACGGAGTTCAGAAAAGTAAAGATTCTAAATACTTGCCGAGCTCTTCAGTCCATTCCTCGGCCATCAGTGGTTCACTGTATGGAGGTCATTGGATTAATGGTAGCAGCAATGGACATTGTCCCGTTTGCTTGCTTTCATCTCAGGCCACTGCAGCTGTGCATGCTCAGGCAGTGGAATGGGGGTTATGCAAATTTATCTCCTCAGATAAATCTGGATCAAGAGACCAGAGATTCTCTTCTTTGGTGGTTATCACAGGATCATCTGTCCCAGGGAATGTGTTTCCGCAGGCCATCATGGGTTATAGTGACAACGGACGCCAGCCTCTTGGGCTGGGGTGCAGTCTGGAATTCCCTGAAGGCTCAGGGTACTTGGACTCCGATGGAGTCTCAATTATCAATCAATATTCTGGAACTGAGAGCAATATTCAACGCGCTTCAGGCGTGGCCTCAGTTGGCTCTGGCCAAATTCATAAGGTTCCAGTCGAACAATATCACGACTGTGGCATATATCAATCATCAGGGGGGAACAAGGAGTTCTCTAGCGATGATAATCCGATGGGCGGAGACTCACTCTTGCCATCTATCAGCAATCTATATCCTAGGAGTAGAGAACTGGGAAGCAGATTTTCTAAGTCGTCAGACTTTTCATCCGGGGGAGTGGGAACTCCATCCGGAGGTGTTTGCATCATTGATTCAACAATGGGGCATTCCGGAATTGGATCTAATGGCATCTTGACAGAATGCCAAGCTTCCACGTTACGGGTCCAGGTCAAGGGATCCCAGGCTGTACTGATAGATGCTCTAGCAGTACCTTGGTCGTTCAATCTGGCTTATGTGTTTCCACCATTTCCTCTCCTGCCTCGTGTGATTGCAAGAATCAAACAGGAGAGAGCTTCAGTAATTCTAATAGCACCTGCGTGGCCACGCAGGACTTGGTATGCGGATCTAGTGGACATGTCGTCTCTACCTCCGTGGAAACTACCATTGAGGCAGGACCTTCTCATTCAAGGTCCGTTCCAACATCCAAATCTAAATTCTCTGCAGCTGACTGCCTGGAGATTGAACGCTTGATTTTATCTAAGCGGGGATTCTGAGTCGGTCATTAATACTTTGATTCAGGCTCGCAAGCCTGTCACGAGAAAAATTTACCATAAGATATGGCGTAAATATCTTTTTTGGTGCGAATCCAAGGGCTACTCATGGAGTAGGGTTAGGATTCCTAGGATTTTGTCCTTTCTCCAAGAAGGATTGGAGAAGGGATTATCAGCTAGTTCCTTAAATTGACAAATTTCTGCTTTGTCAATTTTACTACATAAGCGTCTGGCGGATGTCCCAGACATTCAGTCTTTTTGTCAGGCTTTAATCAGAATCAAGCCTGTGTTTAAACCTATTGCTCCGCCATGGAGTTTGAATTTAGTTCTTAATGTTCTTCAAGGGGTTCCGTTTGAACCCATGCATTCCATAGATATTAAGCTGTTATCTTGGAAAGTTTTTTTTTTAGTTGCTATCTCTTCTGCTCGAAGAGTTTCTGAGCTTTCTGCATTAAAATGTGATTCACCTTATCTTATATTCCATTCTGATAAGGTGGTTTTGAGTACTAAACCTGGATTCTTTCAATGTTTCAAATAAGAATATTAATCAAGAAATTGTTCCTTCCTTGTGTCCTAATCCTTCTTCTAAGAAGGAACGTCTGTTACATAATTTGGACGTGGTTCGTGCCTTGAAGTTTTACTTACAAGCGACCAAGGATTTCCGTCAAACATCTTCTTTATTCATTGTTTATTCTGGAAAACGTAGGGGTCAAAAAGCATCATCCGCCTGGCATACGAGACTGCTGGACAGCAGCCTCCTGAAAAAATTATGGCTCATTCCACTAGAGCTGTGGCTTCCACATGGGCTTTTAAAAACAATGCTTCTGTTGAACAGATTTGTAAGGCTGCGACTTGGTCCTCCCTTCATACTTTTTCCAAATTTTCCAAATTTGATACTTTTGCTTCTTCTGAGGCTATTTTTGGGAGAAAGGTTCTTCAAGCAGTGGTGCCTTCCGTTTAGGTATCTGTCTTGTCCCTCCCGTTCATCCGTCTCCTGTTGCTTTGGTATTGTATCCCACAAGTAAGAATGAATCCGTGGACTCGTCGTCGCTTGTAGAAGAAAAGGATATTTATGCTTACCTGATAAATTGATTTCTTCTACAATACGACGAGTCCACGGCCCACCTTGTCATTTTAAGACAGAATTTATTTTATTTTTAAAAAACTTCAGTCACCTCTGCACCTTTTAGCTTTTCCTTTCTCTTCCTATACTTTCGGTCGAATGACTGGGGGGTGGAGTCAAGGGAGGAGCTATATAGACAGCTCTGCTGTGGTGCTCTTTGCCACTTCCTGTTAGCAGGAGGATAATATCCCACAAGTAAGGATGAATCCGTGGACTCGTCGTATCGTAGAAGAAATCAATTTATCAGGTAAGCATAAATTTCCTTTTTTATTTTTTTTTCCCCTTCAAAATGGAACAAGAGTCTATGCCTTCTGTTGCATGTAAGCTTTGTTTAGATAGCCAAGTGCAACGCCCTTTGCCTTTTTGTTTCTCATGTATTGAGAGGACATTAATGTATAAAGATAAGATTTTTAATTCTGAGCCACCATTCTCTCAGGTTGATGCTGTTAAGGCAATGCCACCGCTTTCTCCTCAAGCGTCCCAAGCCTTAACTGGTCACAGGCAGTACCCTGCAGTTCCTCTCGAACTCCTAGAGGAGTTTATTTGCAAGCAAAGATTGCTGCCCAGGTAACTTCTGCGGTATCTGAAGCATTAGCTGCCATTCCCATTCTACAGGGAAGATGCAAGAGGAAATTTAAAGATTCAGATAGTAAGGTTTCTGATCCAGTTCTGATTAATCAAGTTGCTTTTTCTCTTAAGTCTGAAGAGGAAGATACATCGGTAGCTTCTGAAGGTGAAATTTCAGATTCCGACAGTGTAAATCCTCCTTCTGATGCTGAAGTGGTATCCTTCTGATTTAATCTTGAACACCTCCGTGCTTTGTTAAAGGAAGTTTTGACTACTCTGGACAACTCCGATAACGCTATTGTTGTCGGCCCTAAAAAATCTAGTAAACTTTATAGATACTTTGAGGTTCCTTCCTCTATGGAGGTGTTTCCTGTGCCAGACCATGCTCCGGAGATTATTACACTGGAATGGGAATGACCTGGGATCTCTTTTTCTCCATCGCCGGTGTTTAAAAAGATATTCCCAGTGGCTTACTCCATTAAAGAGTCATGGCAGACGGTGCCCAAAGTGGAAGGGGTGATTTCTACTCTGGCTAAGAGAACTACTATTCCTATTGAGTATAGCTGCTCTTTTAAGGATCCAATGGACAAAAAGCTGGAGGCTTTTTTGAAAAAGATGTATGTTCATCAGGGTCTCCAATGGCAACCTTCAGTGTGTATTGCCACTGTGACAAGTGCAGCGGTCTATTGGTTCAATGCATTGTCTGGGTCTCTTCAAGCAGAGACTTCTTTGGAGGAGATCCAAGGGTAAGACCTTGTTTGAACCTGGACTGGCTGAAATTATTTCCGATATCACGGGTGGTAAAGGGTCTTTTCTGCTGTAAGATGAGAAAAATAGACCAAAAGGACGTCAGAGTAATTTTTAGTCCTTTCGTAACTTCAGAGGTAAGCCTTCCTCTTCCAAGCAGGAACAGTCCAAACCTTCTTTGAAACCCAATCACTCTTGGAACAAGGGGAAGCATTCAAAGAAACCCACAGCTGATTCCAAATCAGCATGAAGGGGTTGCCCCCATCCGGGGTCGGATCAAGTGGGGGGCAGACTTTCTCAGTTCTCTCAAACATGGATACAAGATGTCCCAGACCCTTGGGCTGTGGACATCGTATCCCAGGGTTGCAAGTTAGAGTTCAAGACCCTTTTCTCCCAGGGGCAGGTTCCACCTCTTAAGATTATCTACAGACCAGATAAAGAGAGGCATTCTTGAAATGTGTTCAGGACCTTTCGGACCTGGGAGTGATAGTTACAGTACAGGAACAGGGTCTAGGGTTCTATTCCAATCTGTTTGTGGCTCCCAAAAAAGAGGGAACTTTCCGACTGATTCTAGACTTGAAGTGTCTAAACAAGTTTCTCAAAGTACCATCCTGCAAGATGGAAACCATACGTTCCATTCTTCCCTTGGACCAAGAGGGTCAGTTTATGACGATCATAGTCCTGAAGGATGCGTACCTTCATGTTCCCATTAACAGGGATCATCACAAATTTTGAGATTTGCCTTTCTGGGCAAATACTTTCAGTTTGTAGCTCCCAGAATTTTCTCAAAGGTTCTGGGCGCTCTCTTTGCATTTAGTAAGTGGAATTGCAGTGGTGCCCTATCTGGACAACATTCTGGTTCAGGCACCATCTTTTCAACAAGCAAACACTCTTACAGAGATCTTGTTGTCTTTTCTACGTTCCCACAGATGGAAAGTGAATCTGGGAAAGTTTTCACTTGTTCCAGCTACAAGGGTAGTTTTCTTAGGGACCATAATAGATTCTCTATCGATGAAGATATTTCTGACGGAGGTCAGAAAAGCCAAGATTCTTTCTTCTTGCCTCTCTCCTCAGTCTGCTGTTCGGCCATCAGTGGCTCACTGTATGGAAGTAATTGGTCTGATGGTTGCATCCATGGACATCATTCCATTCGCTCGGTTCCATTTGAAAGATCTGCAGTTATGCATGCTCAGACCATGGAACAGGGATTATGTAGATCTGTCTCAGAGGATAGATCTGGATCAGTGAACAAGAGAATCTCTCACGTGGTGGCTGTCTCGGGAACATCTCTCTCAGGGAGCATGTTTTTGGAGACCTTCCTGGGTGATTATGACCATGGATGCCAGCTTACTGGGCTGGGGAGCAGTCTGGGACTTAAAGACTCAGGGGCTCTGGACTTGGGAGGAGTCTGCTCTTCCCATAAACATCTTAGAGTTGAGAGCGATTTTCAATGCTCTGATGCCTTGGCCTCAGTTAGCTTTAGCTCAATTTATCAGGTTCCAGTCGGACAACATAACCTCAGTGGCTTACATCAACCACCAGGGAGGAACACAGAGTTCCTTAGCCATGGAGGAGGTGGCTCGGATTATTCAGTGGGTGGAAGCTCACAAGTGCCATCTGTCATCCACATTCCAGGAGTGGACAACTGGGAAGCGGATTTTCTGAGCAGACAGACTTTTCATCCCAGGGAGTGGGAGCTTCATCCAGAGGTGTTCTCCAGCTTGATCCTCAAATGGGGGGTGCCGGAGCTGGATTTTATGGTGTCTCAGCAGAATGCCAAGCTCCCAAGGTATGGTTTGAGGTCAAGGGATCCACAGGCCGCTCTGATAGATGCAGTGGCAGTACCTTAGAATTTCAGGATGTCATACCTGTTTTCTCTGTTCACTCTTCTCTCACGAGTCATTGCTTGTATCAAGCAGGAGAGAGCGTTGGTGATTCTCATAGCTCCTGCATGGCCTCGCAGGATATAGTATGCAGACCTTGTGGAGATGTTGTCTCTTTCACCTTGGAGACTACCTCTGGGGAAGGACCTTCTACTTCAGGGTCCCTTCCTTCATCCAAATCTTCTTTCTCTGAAGCTGACTGTTTGGAGATTGAATGCTTAATTCTGGCTAAGCTTGGGTTTTCTGAGTCGGTCATTGAGACCATGATTCAGGCTCGCAAGCCTGTTACTAGGAAGATCTACCATAAGATATGGCGTAAATATCTCTATCGGTGTGAATCCAAGGGTTACTCCTGGAGTAGGGTCAGGATTCATAGGATTTTGTCTTTTCTCCAGGAAGGTCTGGAGAAGGGTTTGTCAGCAAGTACTCTGAAGAGTCAGATCTCTGCCTTGTCTATTTTGCTACATAAGCATCTGGCGGATTTTCCAGACGTGCAATCCTTTTGTCAGGCACTGATCAGAATCAGTCCTGTGTTTGTCGGTTTTGTCCTCCTTGGAGTCTATGCATTCCATAGATATTAAGTTGTTATCGTGGAAGGTTTTGTTTCTTGTTACTATTTCTTCTGCTCAGAGATTCTCGGAACTCTCAGCTTTGCAGAATGTTCTCCTTATCTTTCATGCTGATAAGGTGGTTCTTTGTACTAAGTTAGGTTTTCTTCCTAAAGTTGTTTCGGATAGAAATATGAATCAGGAAATTGTTTTTCCTTCTCTATGTCCTAATCCTCCTTCTCATAAGGAACGTTTGTTACACAATCTGGATGTTGTGCGTGCTCTGAAGTTCTATCTACAGACGACTAAGGATTTTCGCCAGTCTTCTGCCCTGTTTGTTTCTTTGGGAAACGTAAAGGTCAGAAAGCTACAGCTACTTTCTTTCTGGTTGAGAGGTATCATTCATTTGGCTTATGAGACTGCTGGACAGCAGTGTCCTGAGAGAATTACAGCTCATTCCACTAGGGCTGTCTCCTCTTCTTGGGCTTTTAAAAATGAAGCTTCTGTGGAACAGATTTGTAAGGCTGCAACTTGGTCTTCTCTGCATACTTTCTAAATTTGACAAATTTGATACTTTTGCCTCGGCTGAGGCTTCTTTTGGGAGAAATGTTCTTCAAGTGGTGGTGCCTTCTGTTTAGGTTCCCTGTCTTGTTCCTCCCTAATCATCTGTGTCCTCTGGCTTGGGTATTGATTCCCAATAGTAATTGATGATCCCGTGGACTCACCATATCTTAGAAAAGAAAATTTATGCTTACTGATAAATTTATTTATTTCTGGATATGGGGAGTCCACGGCCCCACCCTTTATTGTAAGACAGTTATTTTTAAATTTAACCCCAGGCACCTCTTCACCTTGTTTTATTCCCTTTTCTCCATTTTCCTTCAGTCTAATGACTGGGGTTTGTGGGAAGGGGAGTGATACTTAACAGCTTAGCTGTGGTGCTCTTTGCCGCCTCCTGCTGGCCAAGAGTGAAATTCCCAACAGTAATTGATGATCGCGTGGACTCACCATATCCGGAAAGAAAGAAATTTATCAGGTAAGCATACATTTTGTTTTTTAGATTTCAGTACAAGTCACTCTCTGGCTTGGTGGCTGAATCATCAATTCATTATTTAGGGGGCTTCTTTTGCTCGTCCTACATAGTCTGTGATCACCACAGATGCAGGTCTTTTAGGTTGGGGAGCAGCTTGGGGGTCTTTGACAGCACAGGGGTTTTGGAGTCCTGGGGAGGGGAGGCTTCCAATCAATGTTTCAGAACTCTGTGCTATTATCAGGGCCCTGCAAGCTTGGCCTCTGTTAAAAAGGGAGTTTTTTCTCCTCTTCCAGTCAGCCAATGTTACAGCATTAGCTTATGACAATCAAGGGGTAACGCACAGCTCCCTGGCTATGGAGGAAGAATTCTTTTCTGGGCAGAAACCATCTTTGGAAGCAGATTTTCACAGTCGTCAGTCCCAGTTACTTTACAAGGTCCACGGATCCACAAGCAGTGGCAGAGGATGCTCTAGTACTTCCTTGGTCATTCCAGTATGCTTATTTCTCCCCCCCCCCCCTCTGGTTCTTCTTCTCAGAGTAATTTCTTCTACAAGATACGAGTCCACGGATTTCATCCATACTTGTGGGATATTATCCTCCTGCTAACTGGAAGTGGCAAAGAGCACCACAGCAGAGCTGTATATATATATAGCTCCTCCCTTCCCCTCCACCCTCAGTCATTCTCTTTGCCTGTGTTATACTAGGAAGAGGTAAAGTGAGTTGTTAGTTTTATTTTCTTCAATCAAGAAGTTTTTTTTATTGTAAATGGTACCGGTGTGTACTATTTTCCTCAGGGGGTTATAGAAGAAGATTTCTGCCCTGAGGTTGATGATCTTAGCAGCTGTAACTAAGATCCACGATGGTTCCCACAAGACTTCTGAAGGTAACACATGAGACATCTTCAGTGTGGAGACCGTTTTCATGCTACAAGCAGCATTAAGGTATGTGCAGCCTTTTATTTCTGAGGAGACTTGATATATCAGAACCGGCTGGCATTTATTTCCCTGTATGGGAATGGGGTAAGCAAGCAGTAGACCTGTTAAAGAGAGGGGTGTTACTGGAGTCCCTTATTTTTTGCTAGTTGACAATAAGGGCATTATATGACACTATGGGAGAGGCACAAAGAAAACCGGTTAATAGAGTTTTTATTTCTGCATATAACCAGTATGACTTACTGGGATGTGTTTTGGGGTGTATATTGGTTTCACTTAGCTGGTGTGTAAAACCGCTTCACCATGCGGTTGTGTTTGGGCCTACTCCGGCATCGGCCTTAAGGGGCGGGGCTTATTTTTACGCGCTCAGATGCGCACTTCCTTCTGACTAGGCTGCAGCAAGCAGTAACTCCGGTTGCTCCTGGACAGTGTATCTCTGGTCTGGAGTGTTGACAAGTCGTTTCGAGGTACCCTGGGGGCAGGTAGGCACCACAGCAAAGCTGTGGCGTGGTGCAGGGGGTATTTTTGGTGTGAACTGACGTTTTGCTGATCTAAGTTACTTTAGAGCCTTATTTCTCCCCTTACTACTGGGGTGCAGTCATTTTTGGATAAACCAACGAGTTTAAGTTAAATTTTGAGACGATTTAACGTTATTTAGGCAGTTTTTGAAAAATTGTTCACTTTTTATTTTCTTAAAGGCGCAGTACACGATTTTCAAAAGTTTTTTTTTTAAGCAATAAATAAAGTGTTTAATCGAATTCTGTGGTTTTTACTTGTCTGTCCAACATGTCTGACATTGAGGAATCTCATTGTTCTATGTGTTTAGAAGCTATTGTGGAACCCCCTTTAACATTGTGTACCTCTTGTACTGAAAGAGCCTTACATTGTAAAGACCATATTTTAGGTCAAAGTGTGTCTAAGGATGATTCTCAGTCTGAAGAGAATCAGGATATGCCATCCAATTCTCCCCAAGTGTCACAACCTTTAACGCCCACACAAGCGACGCCAAGTACTTTTAGTGCGTCTAATTCCTTTACTCTGCAGGAAATGGCTGCAGTTATGTCAACTACCCTTACAGAGGTATTTAAATTACCAGTGTTGCAGGGTAAACGCAGTAGGTCAGGTATTAATGTAAATACTGAATCCGCTGATGTTTTATTAGCTATTTCCGATGTACCCTCACAGTGTTCTGAGTTGGGGGTCAGGGAATTGCTGTCTGAGGGAGAAATTTCAGACTCAGGGAATGTATTACCTCAGATTCGGACGTTATGTCCTTTAAATTTAAGCTTGAACACCTCCGCCTGTTACTTCGGGAGGTTTTAGGGACTCTGGATGATTGTGACCCTATTGTAATTCCACCAGAGAAATTGTGTAAGATGGATAAATATCTAGAAGTACCTACTTACAGTGATGTTTTTCCAGTTCTTAAAAGAATTTTGGAAATTATAAAAAAGGAATGGTATAGACTGGGTATACCGTTTTCTCCCCCTCCTAATTTTAAGAAGATGTTTCCCATATCAGACACCATTCGGGACTTGTGGCAAACGGGAGCTATATCTACCCTGGCGAAGCGTACAGCTATACCCATTGAGGACAGTTGTGCTTTCAAAGACCCTATGGATAAAAAATTAGAGGGTCTCCTAAAGAAATTATTTATTAATCAGGGTTTTCTTTTACAACCTACAGCTTGCATTTTTCCAGTAACTACTGCAGCAGCTTTTTGGTTTGAGGCTCTGGTAGAGTCTCTGAAAGTTGAGACCCCGTTAGATGACATTTTGGATAGAATTAAGGCTCTTAAACTAGCTAATTCTTTTATTACTGATGCTACTTTTCAAATTGCTAAATTAGCGGCGGAAATGCAGGATTTGCTATTCTAGCACGTAGAGCGTTGTGGCTCAAATCTTGGTCTGCTGATGTGTCATCAAAAACTAAGCTTTTAGCTATTCCCTTTAAAGGTAAGATCCTGAATTGAAGGAAATAATTTCTGACATAACAGGAGGTAAAGGCCATGCCCTAGCTCAGGATAAGTCTGTTAAGATGAGGGGTAAACAGAATCATTTTCGTTCCTTTCGGAATTTTAAGGGAGGACCTTTTGCTTCCTCTTTCTCCACAAAGCAGGAAGGGAATATTACCCAATCTAAGTCAGTCTGGAGACCCAACCAGAATTGGAATAAAGGTAAACAATCCAAGAAGCCCGCTGCTGCTACAAAGATAGCATTGAGGGGTGGCCCCCGATCCGGGACCAGATCTAGTAGGGGGCAGACTTTCTTTCTTTGCCCAGGCTTGGGCAAGGGACATTCAGGACCTCTGGGCACTAGAAATAGTGACCCACGGTTATCAATTGGAATTCAAGGATTTTCTCCCACGAGGGAGATTTCATCTTTCAAGATTATCTGCAGACCAGATAAAGAGAGGCGTTCTTACGCTGTGTAAAAGACCTTTTTACCATAGGAGTAATTTGTCCCGTTCCAAAATCGGAACAAGGACAGGGGTTTTACTCAAATCTATTCCTGGTTCCCAAAAAAAGAGGGAACTTTCAGACCCATCTTAGACCTCAAGTGTCTAAACAAGTTTCTCAGAGTCCCATCGTTCAAGATGGAGACTATACGAACAATCTTACCAATGATCCAGGAGGGTCAATATATGACTACCGTGGACTTGAAGGATGCTTACCTTCATATTCCTATCCACAAGGATCATCATCAGTTTCTAAGGTTTGCCTTCCTGGACAAACATTATCAGTTTGTGGCTCTTCCCTTCGGGTTGGCCACAGCACCCAGAATCTTCACAAAGGTTCTAGGGTCTCTTTTGGCGGTTCTCAGACCGTGAGGCATAGCAGTGGCGCCTTATCCAGGCGTCAACATATCAACTTACAAAATCTCACACGGACACAGTGTTGTCTTTCCTGAGAACTCACGGTTGGAAGGTGAACATAGAGAAAAGTTCACTTGTTCCACAGACAAGGGTTCCTTTCTTGGGAACTCTGATAGACTCGGTAGCCATGAAAATATTTCTGACGTAGGTCAGAAAATCAAAGATCCTAAATACTTGCCGAGCACTTCAGTCCATTCCTCTGCCATCAGCGGCTCAGTGTATGGAGGTAATTGGATTAATGGTAGCGGCAATGGACATCATTCCATTTGCTCGCTTTCATCTCAGACCACTGCAGCTGTGCATGCTCGGACAGTGGAATGGGGATTATGCTAATTTATCTCCTCAGATAAATCTAGATCAAGAAACCAGAGACTCTCTTCTTTGGTGGTTGTCGCTGGATCATCTGTCCCAGGGGACTTGTTTCCGCAGACCCTTGTGGGTGATAGTGACAACGGACGCCATCCTTCTGGGCTGGGGTGCAGTCTGGAATTCCCTGAAGGCTCAGGTTGTTTGGACTTAGGTGAAGTCTCTACTTCCAATCAATATTCTGTAATTAAGAGCAATATTCAATGCGTTGAAGGCATGGCCTCAGTTGGCTTCGGCCAAATTCATCAGATTCCAGTCGGACAACATCACGACTGTGGCCTATAGCAATCATCAGGGGGGAACAAGGAGTTCCTTAGCGATGAGAGAGGTATCCAATATAATCCGTTGGGCGGAGGCCCACTCTTGTCATCTCTCAGCAATCTACATCCCTGGAGTAGAGAACTTTTCATCCGGGGGAGTGGGAACTCCACCCGGAGGTATTTGCCTCATTGACTCTCCGATGGGGCAGACCGGAATTGGATCTGATGGCATCTCGACAGAATGCCAAGCTTCCAAGATACGGATCCAGGTCGAGGGATCCTCAGGCCGAACTGATAGATGCCTTGGCAGGGCCTTGGTTGTTCAGCCTAGCTTATGTGTTTCCACCGTTTCCTCTCCTTCCACGCATGATTGCTCGAATCAAACAGGAGAGAGCTTCAGTGATCCTGATAGCGCATGCGTGGCCACGCAGGACTTGGTATGCGGATCTAGTGGACATGTCCTCTCTGCCACCGTGGAAACTTCCTTTTAGACAGGATCTTCTCATTCAAGGTCCTTTCCAGCATCCAAATCTAATTTCTCTGCAGCTGACTGCGTGGAGATTGAACGCTTGATTTTATCAAAGCGAGGATTCTCTGATTCGGTTATCAGTAGTTTGATACAGGCTAGAAAGCCTGTCACTAGAAAAATCTATCATAAGATATGGCGCAAATATCTTTATTGGTGTGAATCCAAGGGTTACTCGTGGAGTAAAGTTAGGATTCCTAGGATTCTGTCTTTTCTCCAAGAAGGATTGGACAAAGGGTTATCAGCAAGTTCCTTAAAGGGACAAATTTCTGCGTGTTCAATTTTGTTTCACAAACGTTTGGCAGATGTGCCAGATGTTCAGTCTTTTTGTCAGGCTCTAACTAGAATTAAGCCTGTATTTAGACCAATTACTCCTCCCTGGAGTTTAAATTTAGTTCTTAGAGTTCTTCAAGGAGTTCCGTTTGAACCCATGCATTCCATAGATATTAAATTGTTATCTTGGAAAGTTCTGTTTTTAGTTGCTTTTTCTTCTGCTCGAAAAGTTTCTGAGCTTTCAGCGTTACAATGTGATTTGCCTTATCTCATATTTCATTCTGATAAGGTGGTTTTATGTACCAAACCTGTTTTTTTTCCTAAGGTTGTTTCAAATAAGAATATTAATCAGGAAATTGTTGTTCCTTCCTTGTGTCCTAATCCTTCTTCTAAGAAGGAGCCTCTGTTACATAACCTGGATGTGGTCCGTGCCTTAAAGTTTTACTTACAGGCAACTAAGGATTTCCGTCAATCATCTTCATTATTCATTGTTTATTCTGGAAAGCGTAGGGGTCAGAAAGCTACGGCTACCTCTTTCTTTTTGGCTGAGAAGTATCATTCGCCTGGCATATGAGACTGCTGGACAGCAGCCTCCTGAAAGAATTACGGCTCATTCTACTAGGGCTGTGGCTTCCACATGGGCCTTTAAAAACGATGCATCTGTTGAACAGATTTGTAAGGCTGCGACTTGGTTGTCCCTTCACACTTTTTTCAAATTTTACAAATTTGATACTTTTGCTTCTTCTGAGGCTGTTTTTGGGAGGAAAGTTCTTCAAGCAGTGGTGCCTTCCGTTTAGGTCTCTGTCTTGTCCCTTTCTTTCATCCATGTCCTGTTGCTTTGGTATTGTATCCCACAAGTAAGGATGAAATCCGTGGACTCGTCGTATCTTGTGGAAGAAAAGGCAATTTATGCTTACCTGATAAATTGATTTCTTCTACGATACGAAGAGTCCACGCCCCTCCCTGTCAATTTAAGACAGATTATTTTTTTTATTATTTACAACTTCAGTCACCTCTGCACCTTTTAGTTTTTCCTTTCTCTTCCTATAACCTTCGGTCGAATGACTGGAGGTGGAGGGGAAGGGAGGAGCTATATATACAGCTCTGCTGTGGTGCTCTTTGCCACTTCCTGTTAGCAGGAGGATAATATCCCACAAGTAAGGATGAAATCCGTGGACTCATCGTATCGTAGAAGAAATCAATTTATCAGGTAAGCATAAATTTCCTTTTCCTAGGTAGAGCAGGAGAAATCCTTTGTAATCCCATTTGCCCCAGTGTGGCCTCACAGGATTTGGTATGCAGATCTGGTACGGATGTCCAGTTGCTCTCCTTGGTCTCTTCCTCTTTGGCCAGACCTTCTGTCTCAAGGTCCTTTTTTCCATCCAGATCTAAAGTCTCTCAACTTGATGGCATAGAAATTAAACGCCTTAGAGGTTTCTCAGACTCTTTTATACAGGCTTGTAAGTCTGTGTCTAGGAAGATTTATCACAAGGTTTGGAAAACTTACATTTCCTGGTGTATAGATCATGGGTTTTCCTGGCATTGTTTTCGAATTCCTTGGATTCTTCAGTTTTTGCAGAATGGTTTAGATAAAGGTTAATCTGCCAGTTCCTTGAAGGCACATTTCTGCCATTTCTGTATTGTTTCACTTGAAGATTGCTAATCGCTGAGATGTTAATTGTTTTGTTTAGGCTTTGGTTCATATCAAGCCTGTTACCAACATTAACACAGAGATTATTGTTCTTTCTTTGTGTGCTAATCCTAAAACTGCTTTGTAAAGATGCTTGCATTATTTGGATGTTGTCAGAGCATTGAGATATGTTGATGTCACTAAGGATTTCAGACACTCTTCTAGTCTTTGCTCTTTTTTTTTTTTGGTCCTGGCCAGAAAGCTTCTGCGGTTGCTTTAGTCTCTTGGTTGAAACTTCTGATTCACAGTGCTTATTTGGAGGCAGGTCAGTCTTGTCCGCAGCGGATAACAGCTCATTCTACCAGGTCAGTTGCCACTTCTTGGGCTTTCAATAATGAAGCTTCAATTGATCAGATTAGCAAATCAGCTACTTGGTCTTCTTTGCATGCTTTGGTAGAGATGGTATTTTTAGACCTTTAATATCATTAAGATTAATAACCAATTGTATACATCAATCTATAGAAAACCTACTTCCACCAATAGCTTTCTTAGAGCAGATAGCCACCACCCATATTCCTTAATTACAGGAATACCTGTTTCACAATTTGTAAGAGCGAGGAGAAACTGTACTAGTGAAATAGAATTCAAGAAAGAATCCAGGTTACTTACTGCAAGGTTCAGGCAGCGTTGTTATTCAAACAAAATCATCTCTAGGGGCAAAAGTCAAACTGAAGTTCTATATACAGCCTCACCCCAAGTACTGATAAAACTGCTAAAAAGAAAATAAGGTTTATCACACAATGCAGTAAGGGATGGAAAGATATTCAGTCATTACTTAGAAAGCACAGGCCTATCCTGAATACAGACTCAGATTTATATAATGTTCTAGTAGACTATCCTCAAATGACAACACGAAGGGCACAAAATATAAGCGACAGCCTGGTTCATAGCTTTATAGCAGGCCATAACAAGAGCATAATTGGCTGCATCGAGTAAGCATTTCAACCAGGCTGTTCTCCTTGCAGATGCTGTAAAGCCTGCTCTCATATAAAGAAAGCTAAATACTTTGTGTCTAAAACAGGCCGCACATATAGTATAAGGGCAAAGATTACTTGTAGATCTGAAGGTCTTATATATTTAGCACAATTTGGGTGCCCTCTGTTTTATGTCAGTAAAACAACAAGAGCACTCAGAGATCGTACACTACAACACATACGTGACATTGAACACGAGGAAAAACATCTAGCATAGCTCATAATTTTTAAAAATACCATAACTCTTCTCCCAGAACCTTTAGTATTATAGGTATTGAAAAGGTTAAACTTGGTATTAGGGGTGGTAACCTTGATAAAGTTCTTTTACAACATAAAAGCCGTTGGATTTAACACTTAGACACCCTTTCTCCAGGAGGCCTAAATGAAAAGTTGCTCTAATCCCCATTTTTGGGCTGATCCATGTTTTCCTTATTTATTAACATTTTTTATTTTATTATTTTTTTCAATTTTTTCAAAAATATCAGTGTCAGTATAGTCATGTTTATCTGTTTATAAGGTATTATAAGGATTGGATATATTTCATTGGAATTTACTGCATGAGTAAAGGCTATGGTGCAAAAAAAGCTACATTGTATTGAACACTATGTCATAGTAACACTGAAACAGTTTAGTTTGGTGCTAATGGTATAATAATTTTGACTATATTGTTCTCTTGTATATATATTTGATATTGCTAATTTAGTTTAGTTTATAAGTAAGCATATATTCTTTGTGCCTAACACAGGATTAATGGATAATATTATATTGGATGTCACATTCAAAACATACTAACACTGAACTAAAATTCACAGAGTGTATTCCCAGGGGAAGGCAACTAACTTGCTATTTAAGGACCTATCATTCGGTTAGGCAATAGATTAAAATGATGATTACCTTTATATTCCAATTCACTCAGATCATTACCAGTTTATAGTGTTTGTTGCTCTTCCATTTGGTCTGGCTACAGCTTCAAGTATATTTACCAAGGTTCTGGGTGCCCCTTTGTCTGTTATCAGAGCTCAGGGTTATGCAGTGTATCTTTACCTTAGTGAAATCTTGGTACTAGCTGTATCTTTTACTTTAGCAGAATTTCAAACTAATCTACTATTATTTCTTCAAAAACATGTTTGGAGGATCAATCTGTCAGTTCTTTGATTCCTCAGACAAAGGTTACTTTACTAGGTTTCCATATAGACTCAGTATCCATGAGTCTTTCTCTTACAGAGCAAAGACCTTCAGTCTTCTTCATTCCCTTCAGTAGCTCTGTGTATGGAAGTAATAGGGCTCATGGTTGCAGCTTCAGATGCAATTCCATTTGCTCTGTTTCACCTGAGGCCTCTTCAGTTTTGTATGCTGCGTCTAAGATATTCTTAGATTCCAGTACAAGTCAGTTTATTAGTCAAGGCACTGAAAGTCCTGTTTATTTTCAGTGATGGTAAATCCTAGCATTTTTTAAACTCTCGGATTTACCATCACTTTAAAAAAGATTTCATGTACTTTAGGTGTCCAAGACCCTAAATAGTATTGATTGTTCTAATCTAAAGGTTAGTTCCTGTTCCTGAGGGTATTTCAATACATTTTAGAGACAAGCGTGGTCTTCTCTTTTATGTCATCCGTTAAAATTAATAGGATTTTTTTTCCCTTCACCAGCTTTTAATGTAGAACTTTGAGAAACGATTCCAATGGTGGTTGGTGCTTTTTGTTTTTAGCCTAACACACTACTAAACCCAATTTTTTTCTTTCATGATTCAGATAGAGCATGCAATTTTAAGCAACTTTCTAATTTACTCCTATAATTTTTTCTTTGTTCTCTTGCTATCTTTATTTAAAAAGCTGGAAAAGTTTATTAAGTTTAGGAGACAGCTCATTTTAGGTTCAGCACCCAGGATAGCGTAGTGGCAGCTACATTTAGCAAATAATCAAGCATAACCCAGGTACTGGACCAAAAATGGGCCGGCGCTTAAGCTTTACATTCTCAATGCACTAAAATTACGCTAAAAATTGCTTTACAAATGTGTTTCAGTGTTTTGGTATCAACACTATTGAAAGATTGTTATCTTTCATCAATGAGAGTGAAAGTTTATACAATGAGACCAGTGTTAGTGGAACCCGATGTTGTATTTAAACAGCTTTAATTAAAAATTGACAAACAATTAGTTAAAAAACAATTAGTTAAAAAACACAATCCTCAGGATCTTAAAAACAAATCTCTGCTTGGCAGTACAAAAACAATCTTAATGTCCCTCATGGATCCATGTTAACAATCTAATCCTTATTCCAACCTTTCATTGGAGCTGTACAATCAATTTTGGAGCTTTTAAAGCTTCTACGGTCTGTTAAAAGTTCTTAAATACAGTATACCACAAATAATACCTTTTAAATATTAAGGGTGGCAGACAGAATGCAGTTATTTCTCCGGATTGGCTAAATGATATCACCCAAAACCGGACCTAGATACATGTGCGGTAAAATATAATATGACACAAACTATCAAATACTAAAACCTTGTGATTTTCTAGTGTCTCCTTAAAGAATCATGTGACTCCTATAACTATTACAAATGCTCATGTGTTTCCTAAAATATTATACAATGTACAACCTGCTTTGGAATTTCTTCCAAAACCGTGATAAAAAGAATGCTCTTCAAAGAACGCTTGAAAAGAACAAAAACATGTGATGTGGTGAAAAATGTGACAAAAGATATTTGAAAATTATGATGATAGAATAGAAAATATATTAAAAAATTCAAAAAATATATTAAAAAATATCCAAAAATTATATAAAAATCAAAAAATGTATTGCAGTAAAAAACAATCTAGTGATTAATCCTCAGTCCAGTGCTTTTCCATAAATACGTGTATAATAAAATATAGAATACAACCAATAAGTCAGTGGAGTGTCAGACTAATCCAATTCAGGATGAGTCAGTGCAGTGAAATGTCAAACAGTTAAAAAATAATAATTTCAAGTATCCTCACGGTCCTATGTGTACAAGGTTTTCAAGACACCCTGGGTCTCTCTTTTCTCAAGAGAGCGGTCCCTCAGCCTTTTCAAGCTTTTGTCCCTCTGCTTGCTTGCTAGCCCACGGTCCCTGGTTCTATGTATACAAGATCTTCAAGGCACCCTGGGTCCCTTTGCCCTCAAGCGTGCGGTCCCTAAGCCTCTTCAAGCTTTTGTCCCTCTGCTTGCTAGTTCACGGTCCCTCTGCCGAAAAAATATATAATAGTGTAGATTGCTACAATTTGGTAAATAATATGAAATAAACCTTACCAGCCAATGCGTTTCGGTCGAATAATGACCTTTCTCAAGAGAAAGGTCATTATTCGACCGAAACGCGTTGGCTGGTAAGGTTTATTTCATATTATTTACCAAATTGTAGCAATCTACACTATTATATATTTTTTCGGCAGAGGGACCGTGAACTAGCAAGCAGAGGGACAAAAGCTTGAAGAGGCTTAGGGACCGCACGCTTGAGGGCAAAGGGACCCAGGGTGCCTTGAAGATCTTGTATACATAGAACCAGGGACCGTGGGCTAGCAAGCAAGCAGAGGGACAAAAGCTTGAAAAGGCTGAGGGACCGCTCTCTTGAGAAAAGAGAGACCCAGGGTGTCTTGAAAACCTTGTACACATAGGACCGTGAGGATACTTGAAATTATTATTTTTTAACTGTTTGACATTTCACTGCACTGACTCATCCTGAATTGGATTAGTCTGACACTCCACTGACTTATTGGTTGTATTCTATATTTTATTATACACGTATTTATGGAAAAGCACTGGACTGAGGATTAATCACTAGATTGTTTTTTACTGCAATACATTTTTTGATTTTTATATAATTTTTGGATATTTTTTAATATATTTTTTGAATTTTTTAATATATTTTCTATTCTATCATCATAATTTTCAAATATCTTTTGTCACATTTTTCACCACATCACATGTTTTTGTTCTTTTCAAGCGTTCTTTGAAGAGCATTCTTTTTATCACGGTTTTGGAAGAAATTCCAAAGCAGGTTGTACATTGTATAATATTTTAGGAAACACATGAGCATTTGTAATAGTTATAGGAGTCACGTGATTCTTTAAGGAGACACTAGAAAATCACAAGGTTTTAGTATTTGATAGTTTGTGTCATATTATATTTTACCGCACATGTATCTAGGTCCGGTTTTGGGTGATATCATTTAGCCAATCCGGAGAAATAACTGCATTCTGTCTGCCACCCTTAATATTTAAAAGGTATTATTTGTGGTATACTGTATTTAAGAACTTTTAACAGACCGTAGAAGCTTTAAAAGCTCCAAAATTGATTGTACAGCTCCAATGAAAGGTTGGAATAAGGATTAGATTGTTAACATGGATCCATGAGGGACATTAAGATTGTTTTTGTACTGCCAAGCAGAGATTTGTTTTTAAGATCCTGAGGATTGTGTTTTTTAACTAATTGTTTTTTAACTAATTGTTTGTCAATTTTTAATTAAAGCTGTTTAAATACAACATCGGGTTCCACTAACACTGGTCTCATTGTATAAACTTTCACTCTCATTGATGAAAGATAACAATCTTTCAATAGTGTTGATACCAAAACACTGAAACACATTTGTAAAGCAATTTTTAGCGTAATTTTAGTGTATTTAGACCCTGCCTTCTACGGTTGGCGCTTTGATATATATCCAATTCATTCTATTTCCATATTTTGACCACTAGGGGTCAATCTATCTTAGCTAAGGGTCACTTCCAGCAGGCGCTTGGTGAATTGGTCTAAGAATTAAGCTTTACATTCCTAATTTTTAAATAAAGATGGCAAGAGAACGAAGAAAATTTGATAATAGGAGTAAACTAGAAAGTTGCTTAAAATTGCATGTTCTATCTGAAATATTAAAGAAAAATGTGGGTTTAGTGTCCCTTTAAAGGGCTAGTAAACATTTTTAAATAAAGATGGCAAGAGAACAAAGAAAATGTGGTAATAGGAGTAAACTAGAAAGTTGCTTAAAATTGCATGTTCTATCTGAAATATTAAAGAAAAATGTGGGTTTAGTGTCCCTTTAAAGGGCCAGTAAACATAGAAAATAATGTTATATAATTCTGCACATAGTGCAGAATTATATAACATCATATTAGTGCTAGATTTTTTATAAAATCTCTGTGCTCTTCTGAGCGGGTCTGTTTTTTACACAGAGCGCATCTGGCCCACTGTCTAGTCACAGCCCGACCCAACAGCGCCATTACACTTAGTGCAGCTCGCTCCCGCTGTCAGACAGAGCAGGAAAGAGCTGCACTAAATGTAATGGCGTGGTCGGGAAAACAGTATTTTTTAATAAAACTTTGCAGGCAATATTAGGTTATATAAATCTAGCATTAATATAATGTTATATAATTCTGCACTATGTAAGGTAAGTATATAAAATCATTATCTATACTCTCATTATCATCTCTGCCACCTGACAAAATTAAATGAAATGTTTTTTTTCTCTCTCTCTTTCCCCCCCCCCCCCCCCCCCCCCCTCAAGGATTACACAGAGATAATAGAAACACCAATGGATTTTGGAACTATAAAGCTAAGATTCCAGGATGGAAAATACAGCAGCCCGCTTGAGTTATGCAATGACATGAGATTGGTTTTTTTGAACGCTAAATTGTATACACCAAACAAACGATCAAGGGTAATAAATTTGAACTTTTTCTTTTTATATACAGTTTATTAATTGCTCTGCAGTTGTAAATGTTTGTATTCAATACCATTAATGTTTATTTTGAGATATAACACTATCTCTATTTAAGTATTAATTAAATTTGAAACCAATGTTGAAACAAATGTTATTTATGTTGATTATGAATATTAACAATAATAAAATTAGTCAATTATCGATATTAATATTCAATAACAATTAATGTATTACTAAGTTCTGATTGGTAAAGATTATAGACATGCCAACTATATTTATGCAGTAAACGGTATCAACATGACCAGTTATATATGACTGATTATTACAATATTAAAATATAAAGCAAGCTGGGGGGCGTGTCCGACTACCGACCAAGATGGCTGCTGTTTTTACATGACTGCATCAGGAAGCTGATATAACTGCTGGATATCCTTCCAAAGATCTTTAAACTTGTTTTTTTTTTTAAGAGCAGGAAATTAAGTATCTCTTATAGAACAGTTCTATGTGACTTTCATATACATTCGTGAACAGGCAGACCCACATAGAGAAGGTGCGCAGCAGAGGCCCATAACGGCCCTCACCTCTCTATACCCCCCCCCATTTATCTGATAATTCAGTCCGTCCAGCCACTTGTGCTGCAGAAGTTCACTCCTTAAAACACTGTATTGTGATCAAAGATCAACATGGCTGAGCAACTCTGCTATACAATTAAGGAACTTTTATTGGCATGTTTTTCGCGATTTGAGGAGAAAATGATTGATAATATACGCTGTTGTGTACATGAGACTCCTACTAAAGGTAAAGTCGACCTGATTGGAACTGAATGTTTGCGATCAGATCTGGATCTCCTATGCCAAAGAGCTATAGTGCCAAAGGAAACTAGCTCTGGAGAGGCAGCAAGCACATTGAATAACCCTCAGTTTCACCCCACAGTCCTTCCGATGGTGAAAGTGTGGCAGGAGAATGAGTTATTCTGGAATTCCCCCTCACGCCAACAATCTACGTCTACTTACGAATGGCACAGACCAGGCCTGTCTAACCTCTCTAAAGCTGGCCATGCCGTTGCTAGTTTTACTTCAGTAAGGCCTCTGGCTCCTTCCCTGTTGGGGGCTGGAGTGACACTGGGGCTCGCCGCAATGGGGCCGACCGAGATGGAAATGGTTGCTGGTCTAGAGAAGGGAGGACATGATGAGACTGTCGGCTTTGGTGAGGATCTCCCTATGATCTGGAAGGCTAAGCAGTGGCGAGATGAGAGGTCGGGCAGGGCCACGGAGGTGGCGACAATCGCAATGCCTTGCATGGTTCCCGACAGTAGAAACTTTCCTATAGCTGGTGCTTTTGGCTGGGTTGATCGCGGTATAGTCGTGAAGGAAAACCTAAAGTCCGGCATAGGATAGGAAGAGGGATAGATTCCAGTGTGAATCATTGAGAAGATGGTACCGAACAGATCCCGCTGGTGACAATACTTTTTGTATATACTATATGAGAGACCTATTTGATGAAGACTGAGAAGTCTGCTAAGTAGAACTCCAGTTCTATTTTTGCTTAACACTATGAACATTAGGTCCAGAACTGAAAAGACTCCATAAGCTGGTATATTTTGCAAAATTATTGGAAAGTTTCTGCTTCTTTTTCTTATATAGGGAAAACATTTACTGCAATATTACTTTACAGTTTAGTATACTTGATAGGGAAGGTAGTCATACTATACTCTATTGTGGTACTTCCCCTGTGTATTGCTAACTTGTAATTCCTCACACTATTAGGAAAATTTTCTAGGAGAATGCTTTATTAGATAATGATTAAAGGTTGACAGTCTAATCCTAGTCTTATACAAAACAGATATTGAGGCAACACTCTAGTGATTGTATTGTTGCAGGTTACATATAAGTATAATCGTTAAAAGCATAGTTTGTCCTTCATACGCATAATTCCTACGCACTAGGCAAATTATGCCGCTAATATATGTATATACTGGTGCTGTACTCAGAATGTTTGTAATGAATGTATAGGGCCTGCTGCGCTCCATAATGTGAACAGAGGCTAAGCTAAAGGCAATGTGTCAATGTATACTCTTTCATATTATTATGCCCAGGTATATTAGCCCCCAGAATATTTATTTATTTATTTTTCTCACATCGCTCCCTTCAATGATCTGATCGCACACTAGACAGTCTTATTGCTCCCTTTTATTTTTTGTTATTGGTACTGTTATTCCTACATAGCCTCCGTTCAGGTACTGATCTTTATAAATTGACTAATAATAGCATTGGTGTCATTGAAAATTGGTGCAGTGAGAGTGAGAGTTTCACATTCCCTCTATGTTAATTATATTGTTCCTTAATGCTTTTGATATATAGTGCTCATTTATGTAAATGTACTTGTGCAGGTTTGGTTCATCTGTGTTGGAATGAGATACATCATTTGGGATCCGAAAGCGGTCCCTTACAGTATCTGATAGCCTTCTTCACGTTAAATTTGTTCTGTGACCATGAGAGGCCCAAAAGTGACCTCATAAGTTAATTTGAAGGCAGATAGTTTGAATGGGCAAAAAATTATGTTTTTTTAAATTTTGCGATTGTCTCATATCTCTATTATTATTTTTTTTTCTGGTTTGTTTTTGGTCTCTTAGCTATGTGGATATGACTACTCTGTACAAACTGTATTGAGATTTTTGTCTTGTATGCCCTAAATTGAATTTCAATAAAAAATAAAAAAAATTAAAAAAATAATAAAAAAAATAAAAAAATAATAACCTCTGCCTATGGTGAATATTTGGTTCACGATAGATAGATAGATAGATAGATAGATAGATAGGCAGAGGTCAGACAAAATTATAATATTTCATAGGAGAAGACCTTAGCTCTGCATTACCTCAACTTTTTTAACAAGGAGTTGCACTTTTTAATGGCAATCTCCCTATCCAATTGCATTAAACATTAATTTCTTGTGCTGGACCTGCCTCAAATGACCTAGAGTTACTCGGAAAAGAATATATGGTTTTAGGAAAACTGCTTGTTAAAACAGTTTCATTAAGATTTGCATCCCTTTAAACGTGTGTATCTGAGTACACATCTTGTTAAATAATCACTTTATTTGTATTTTGCATAAAAGACTAATTACCTCAAAAAAAAAAAAAATATAAAGCAAGCTGTAGAAATATTTAGATTAATTAATTTTCTATTATATTGTCTGTTACCCTGGAAATGGACACAATATTATTTAAAAATTAACCATTAACACACTTGCGCGCTTAGCTGGCTTTGGGGCGGAGTTACATTACGCACCATGTGACTGGCATCTATTCCTCCTGCCGATACATGCAAGGAGCTGTAGTGTATCTGAAATTCTGATTGCATCTGGGAGAGTCGAGTCATACTGAGAATATCTTGCCTGTGTCTATAGGAGTGGGTAACCATCCCAGCCTATGGCAGGGTAGAGGTGCCTTAGTTTTTTCCGATTACGGTCCTTATTTAGACATAACGGTTGTGGAATCGCCATCCTATAAGTTATGGAGGACTCTGTTAACCCTTCTGAGGGTTCTTTAGTTGAAATTAATATCACTAATGATTGCCTTTATTGTGAGGAGGTCATAGTATGTCGTCCGGCCCAGTTCTGTTCCATCTGTCTGGGGGTTGTTTTAAAAGCCAGGAAGGAATCTAAGAATGCTATTTCTTCTGATAAATTAACCCACTCTGAGCCTTCTACCTCTCAGGAGTCTGTTCTCCAGGGGATGCCTTTCCTCTCCCCTCAACCTGGATTTAATCCTATCTCACAAGCCGTCCCTTGCGGCCAGCCTTTACCTCCTACTGGGGGTAACTTTTTTTTTTTTTCCTGCAGATTTTTCCTCACAATTGCAATCTTCTGTAACAGCGGCCCTAAATAACTTACCTAAGTCTGGGAAACGCAAGAGAAAGGTAAAGCATAGTTCTGCAGCTTTTGAGGACATTTCTTCCATTCAATCAGAGTTGTTTAACCTATCTCATATTTCTGAGGGATGACCTAATGTCTGTAGCGTCAGAAGGTGAAATATTGGTTGCAGAGACTTCTGAGGTTAAGGCTCCTGCCTCTGAGGAGTCTAGGTTCAGATTTAAAATTGAACATCTCCATTTCCTTTTGAAGAGAGGTTTTAGCCACTTTGGAAGTTCCAGAAGCTAAGCTTATGGAAGAACTCAAGATCCCTAAACTTGATAGGGTCTATGATGATAGGAAAGCTCCTGAGACCTTAATTGAAGTAGAGTCCCCCTAGAGGATATTCAAGACAAGATCAAGGCTCTTAGAATAGCCAATTCCTTTATCTGTGATGCTAATATGAAGATTGTTCGCCTGAATGCGAAGTCCTCAGGTTTTGTGGTGCTAGCTCGCAGAGCCCTGTGGTTAAAATCCTGGTCTACTGATATTGTTTCCAAATCCAGGCTTCTTTCATTGCCCTTCAAAGGGAAGGTGTTATTTGGACCTGGATTTGATTCTATCATTTCTACTTTTACTGGAGGAAAGGCTTTCTTTCTCGCACAAGGTAAGAAGGCGAGACCCAAGTGTCGCTCGACAGCTAATTTTCATTCATTTGATCTGATAAGTCTCAGCAGACCCAGTGGGCCTCCAAGCCCGAAAAATCTAAGGGTACGTGGAAGCCTCCTCAATCTCAGAAAAAAATCCAAACAGGCCAAGAAGCCCGCCAGGAGTAAATCGGCATGAAGCGGCGGCCCTGATCTGGGATCAGATCAGGTAGGGGGCAGATTGGCTCTTTTCTCAGAGGTTTGGAAACAGGATGTTCAAGATCCTTGGGTGTTAGACGTAGTGTACCAGGGATACAGGATAGGATTTAAATTGCGTCCTCCCAGAGAAAGATTTATACTGTCCAGACTGTCTTCAAGGCCAGAGAAGAGAGCTGCCTTTCTAGATTGCGTTTTGGATCTGTCCTCGCTGGGGGTCATAGTCCCGGTACCTGCCTATCGAAGGGGATTAGGATTTTATTTAAATCTCTTTGTAGTTCCGAAAAAGGAGGGAATTTTTTGTCCTATCCTAGACTTAAATTTCTCAGAGTCGCATCCTTCAAGATGGAGACAATAAGGTCCATCCTTCCCCTTGATCCAGAAGGGACAGTATATGACCACGATAGAATTAAAGGATGCTTACCTCCATGTCCCGATCCACAGGGATCACTTCCAGTTCCTGAGGTTTGCGTTTCTGGACCAGCACTTCCAGTTCATAGCACTTCCATTTGGCTTAGCTACTGCTCCCAGAATATTTACAAAGCCTTCTTCTAGCCATGGCCAGATCTCAAGGTATTGCGGTAGCTCCCTACCTGGATGATATCTTGTTTCAGGCTCCCTCTTTTCCCTTGGCAAGAGCTAATTCAGAATCATTACTGAGTCTCCTTTGGACTCATGGGTGGAAGATAAATCTAGAAAAGAGTTCTGACTCCCTCTACCAGGGTAGTTTTTCTGGGTACCATCATCGACTCCATGAGGATCTTTCTTACAGATCAGAGACGTTCCCTGCAAGCCACCTCAAATCCTTCGGTGGCTCAGTGTATAAAAGTGATAGGTCTAATGGGGTCTTCTATGGACATTTATTCCTTTTGCTCGCTTCCATCTCAGACATCTACAACTATGCATGCTCAGACAATGGAACGGAGATCACTTAAACCTATCTCAGCAGATTGTGTTAGACAACCTGAAGATAGAATCTATTGGTGGCTCTGTCAGGATCATCTCTCTCTAGGAACGTGCTTCTTGAGACCGTCCTGGGAGATTGTGACTACGGATGCCAGCCTTTCGGCCTGGGGAGCAGTTTGGGGTTCCAGGATAGCCCAGGGTACTTGGTCCCGAGAAGAGTCTTCTCTCCCAATAAATATTCTAGAACTGCTGCCGATTCTCAATGCTCTGAGGGCTTGGCCCCAGCTCGGGTCCGCCCAGCATATCAGATTTCAATCAGACCATATTACCTTGGTTGCGTACATCAAACATCAGGGAGGCACAAGAAGTTAATTAGTGATGAACTAGGTGTCCCAAATCCTTCAGTGGGTGGAGACCCACAACTGCTGTCTCTCAGTGATCCACATTCTGGGGGTGGAGAACTGGGAAGCTGGTTTTCTCAGCAGTGAATCCTTTCACCGGGCAAAGTGGTCCCTCCACCCGAGGTGTTTTCAGAGACAACCCTCAGATGGGGGTGCCCGGAGATAGATCTCATGAATCTCGTCTCAATGCTAAACTACCCAGGTACAGGTCGAGATTGAGAGGTCCTCAATCGGACCTATCTTCATTGTTACGAGGAACGTGGGGTTCCTTGGCACAAGGTGAAGGTTTCTGTTCTCTTATCCTTCCTCCAGGAGGGATTGAATAAGAGTTTATCCGCTAATTCCCTGAAGGGTCAGATATCGGCCCTATCTGTTTTTCTACATAGGAGATTGGCTAATCTTCCGGACGTTCAGTGTTTTGTTAAGGCCCTGGTTCGAATCAGACCAGACCTTGGAGCCTCAACCTTCTTCTCTGTTTGAGCCCATGCATTTTGTTGACCTCAAGCTTTTGTCTTGGAAGGTTCTGTTTTTGTTAGCTATTGCTTCGGCACACAGTGTTTCTGAAATTTTTGCTCTACAATGTGGCCCCCCCTTATTTTGTGTTTCATGCTGATAAGACGGTTCTATGTACAAAGTTAGGTTTTCTACCCAAGGTAGTCTCAGATCGTAACATTAATCAGGAAATAGATTTTTGCTCTACAATGTGGCCCCCCCTTATTTTGTGTTTCATGCTGATAAGACGGTTCTATGTACAAAGTTAGGTTTTCTACCCAAGGTAGTCTCAGATCGTAACATTAATCAGGAAATAGATGTTCCGTCTTTTTGTCCTAAACCTTTCTCCCCTAAGGAACGGTTACTTCATAATCTGGATTTGGTTTGTGCTTTAAAATTTTACCTTCAAGCTACTTAGGACTTCAGGCAGTCCTCATCCTTATTTATTCTTTACTCTGGCAAGTAAAAGGGCCAGAAGGCTACTGCTACTTTATTGTCCTTTTTGGTGGAGTGTCATCCACTTAGCTTATGAAACAGCGGGACAGCAGCCTCCTGAGAGAATTACAGCTCATTCTACTAGGGTTGTTGCTTCCTCCTGGGCTTTTAAGAATGAAGCCTTTATAGATCAGATTTGTAAGGCGACTAAATTACATATTTTTTCAAAATTCTGCAAAGTGGATGTTTCTTTCATGTAAGTCCATGAGCTAGTAACGTATGGGATATACATTCCTACCAGGAGGGGGCAAAGTTTCCCAAACCTCAGAATGCCTATAAAAACACCTCCCACCTCATGCATACCTTAGTTTTACCAACTTTGCCTCTCATGGAGGTGGTGAAGCAAGTCGTGCTTGATTTTCTTCTGTGATAGGCGCTTTTAAGCTTATTTAAGCCAAGTTCCTCTCAAAGTACAGTGTTTGTCTGAGGGATGTGAAGGGAGTATTGCCTAATGATGCCATGTTTTCACCTATGGTAAATCTATTCTAAGGCTCTCTGTAAATTGGTCGCAGGGATTCATCTGCTGCGTCCCTTTACAGATCGACATTATACTCCTCTACCATTACCTCTGCTGATATGTTTCAGTACTGGTTTGGTTGTCTGCTATATGTGGATAGGTGTCTTCTGGTAAGTATATATCATTTTTTTAAGACACTCTCAGCTATGTTTGGCACTTTATCTTATAAAGTTTTATATGTATATTGTATACATTTGACATGAGTCAGGTCTGTGTATTTCCTTTTGCTGTCTAACAGTTTCAGAATGAAAATGTATGTTTATGGGAGTTTTTAGGCTTACCTGGGGTTCCAGTTAGTTGTAACTTGGAGTCTGTATTTTTTCAAAATTTTCATGGGCTTAGTCTCGCGATGACGCAGAGTGTTTCTTTTTATTGGGACATTTTTGGCACAGTCGCGTCTGCTGATAATGTTTCTATAAGTACAAATACATCTACTCTTAAACCTTCACAATCTAATGAACATGATATTCCTGTAGCTATAAAAGCTTATATTGCTGCAGCCATAGAGAAGGCTATGACTGCTATTCTGCTTTCAAATAAACATAAAAGGTCTCTCCTAACTTCTCATAAATCTGATGAAGTTTGTATTGATCGACAGCATACTGAAGTATCTTCTGCTGATGAGGATTTCTCTGGCTCAGAGAATCCTGCTTCAGAGACTGAAATTGATAAATCAACCTTTCTTTTTAAGATTGAATATATTCATTCTTTATTAAAGGAAGTATTGTTTACTTTGGGTATGAGGAATCTAGTCCTCTTGATAACAAGAATAGCAAACATTTGAATCTGTTTTTAAAACTTCTGAGGTTACTCATGAAGTTTTTCCTATTCCAGATGCTATCTATCATATGTTTACTAAGGAATGGTCTAAACTTGGTGCTTCTTTTAACCTTTCTTCTAGGTTTAAAAAGCTATATCCTTTACCTGTGGCTAAATTAAAATTTTGGGGAAAAGTCCCTAAGTTTAATGAGGCTATTTCTACTCTTGCCAAACGTGCTACTATTCCTATGGAAGATAGTACTTAATTTATTAATTAGATAGGAAGATTGAATCCTATCTTAGAAAAGCATATTTACATGCTGGCTCTTTTCTTAGATCTGCCATTTCTATGGCTGCTGATGTTGCTGCTGCTTCAACTTCTTGGTTGGACAGTTTAGCTCAACAGTTAACAGATCCTGATTTGTCTAGCATTGTTCTTTTACTTCAACATGCTAATCATTTCATTTGTAAAGCTATATTTGATGTCATTAAGATTGATATTAAGTATGTATTTAGCTATTCTTATTAGAAGAGCTTTATGGCTTAAATATTGGAATGCTGATATGGTGTCTAAATCTAGATTACTATATTTATCATTTCAGGGTAGTAATTTATTTGGTTCTCAATTGGATTCTATTATCTCCTCTATCACCGGGGGAAAGGGAGTTTTTCTGCCCCAAGATAAGAAATCTTAGGGTAAATTTAAAGCTTCCAATCGTTTTCCTTCCTTTTGTCAGAATAAAGAACAGAAGACCTCTCCTTCCCTTAAGGCCTCTGGCTCTAATTGGAGACCATCTCCAAATTGGAATAAATCCAAGCCTTATAAAAAACCAAATCCAGCCCCTAAGACTGCATGAAGGTGCGGCCCTCAAACCAGTTCAACTGGTGGGGGGCAGATTGAAATTATTTCAACACATTTGGACAGTTTCTGTTCAAAATCAGTGGATTCAGAATATTGTTTCTCAGGGTTATCAAATAGGTTTCAGAATAAGACCTCCCATGGGAAGATTCTTTTTTTCTCATGTTCCAACAAACTCTGTGAAAGCTCAGGCTTTTTGGAAATGTGTTTCAGACCTAGAGCTTTCAGGGGTGATTGTTACAGTTCTTCTGCAGGAACAGGGTTTGGGTTTTTATTCAAATCTATTCATTGTCTCAAAGATAGAAGATTTGTTCAGACCAATTCTGGATCTGAAATTTTTAAATCGTTTGGAAGAGTCCCAGCTTTAAAGATGGTGACTATAAGGACTATTCTGCCTTTTGTTCAGCAAGGTAATTTTATGTCCACAATAGACTTACAGGATGCTTATCTTCACATTACAATTCATCCAGACCACTATCGTTTTCTGAGATTCTCTCTACTAGACAAGCATTACCAATTTGTTGCTCTTCCGTTTGTCCTAGCGACAGCTCCGAGAATCTTTTCTAAGGTTTTCGGTGCCCTTCTATCGGTAATCAGAGAACAGGGTATTGCAGTGTTTCCTTATTTGGAAGATATCTTGGTACTAGCTTAATCTTTTCATTTAGCAGAATCTCACACAAATCAACTAGTGTGGTTTCTTCAAAAACATGGTTGGAGGATCAATTTACAAAAGAGTTTTTTGATTCCTCAGACAAGGGTCACCTTTTTAGGTTTCCAGATAGATTCAGTGTTCATGACTCTTTCTCTGACAGACAAGAGACAAATGTAGTTAGTTTTAGCTTGTCTAAACCTTCAGTCTCTATCATTCCCTTCAGTGACTATGTGCATGGAAGTTTTAGGTCTCATGACGGCAGCATCGGACGCTATCCCCTTTGCTCGTTTTCATATGAGGCCTCTACAGCTTTTCATGTTGCACCAATGATGCAGGGATTATACTCAGATATCACAATTGATATACTTAAATCCCATTACCTTATTGTTCAAGGGGCCTAATTTGTTCGTCCTACCTGGACTGTGATCACAACAGATTCAAGTCTTACAGGTTAGGGAGCTCTCTGGGGATCTCTGACAGCACAAGGGGTTTGGATACCTCAAGAGGCGAGGTTACCAATCAATATTTTAGAAATCCGTGCTGTTTTCAGGGCTCTTCAGGCATGGCCTCTATTGAAGAGAGAACTTTACATTCGTTTTTAAACAGACAATATCACAACAGTCGCATATGTCAATCATCAAGGAGGGACTCAGTCCTTCAGCAATGAAGGAAGTATCTTGGATACTTTCTTGGGCAGAATCCAATTCTTGTCAAATTTCTGCAATCCATATCATCCCAGGTGTAGACAATTGGGAAGCGGATTATCTCAGCCGTCAGACTTTACATCCGGGGCAGTGGTCTCTCCATCCAGATGTGTTTTTTCATCTTGTACAGATGTGAGATCTCCCATAAATAGATCTGATGGCCTCTCATCTAAACAAGAAGCTTCCCAATTACCTTTCGAAGTCCAGGGATAATCAGGCGGAGTTGGTGGATGCCTTAGCAGTTCCCTGTTTTTACCTACCTACTTATATTTTTCCGCCTCTGGTTCTTCTTACAAGGGTGATCTCCAAGATCATAATGGAACAATCTCATGTGTTTCTGATAGCACCAGCATGGCCTCACAGGTTTTGGTATGCGGATCTTGTCCGGATGTCCAATTGCCAGCCTTGGCCACTTCCTTTAAAGCCAGACCTTCTGTCTCAAGGGCCGTTTTTCCATCAGGATCTCAAATCTCTACATTTGAAGGCATGGAAATTGAATGCTTAGTACTTATTTATAGAGGTTTCTCTGACTTAGTGATTAGCACTATGATACAGGCTCGTAAATCTGTTTCAAGGTAAATTTATCATCGGGTTTGGGAAAACCTATATTTCATGGTGTTCCACTCATAATTATTCTTGGCATTCTTTCAGAATTCCTAGGATTTTACAGTTTCTTCAGGATGGTTTGGATAAGGGTTTGTCTGCAAATACTTTGAAAGGACAAAGTTCTACTCTTTCTATCTTATTTAATAGAAAGATTGCTAAACTTCACTGTTTTGTTCAGGCTTTGATTCGTATCAAACCTGTTATTAAATCTTTCTCCTCCTTGGAGTCTCAATTTGGTTTTGAAGATTTTACAGACTCCTCTTCTTAAGCCTGTGAATTTGCCGGATATTAAATTACTTTCTTGGAAAGTGTTATTTCTTTTGGCTATTTCTTCTGCTAGATGAGTTTCTGAATTGTCTGCTCTGTCTTGTGAGTGATTTTCCATCAAGATAAAGCTGTTTTGCTGCCTTCATTTAAATTTTTGCCTAAAGTTGTGTATTCTAACAACATCAATAGGGAAATTGTTGTTCCTTCTTTGTGTCTTAATCCTAAGAATACTCTTGAAAGGACTTTAAATTCTTTGGATGTGGTAAGAGCTTTGAAATATTATTTTGAGGCTAATAAAGATTACAGAAAAACTTCTAGTCTGTTTATTTTTTCTGGCTCCAGGAAAGGTATTTATTTCTATTTCTCTGGCATCTTGGTTGAAACTTTTGATTCACAAAGCTTATTTGGAGACGGGGCAGTCTACGCCTCGGAGAATTACAGCTCATTCTACTAGATCAGTTGCCACTTCTTGGGCTTTCAAGAATAAAGCTTCAGTTGATCAATTTTGCAAAGCAGCAACTTAGTTGTCTTTGCATACTTTTACTAAATTTTACCATTTTGATGTGTTTGCTTCTTCGGAAGCAGCCTTTGGTAGAAATGTTCTTCAGGCAGTTGTCTGATTGATTCTAGTGCTTTTGATTTGAGTTTTTTTGCAATTTAAAAAAAAAGAAAACTTTAATTATTCTTTTGGATTTAATTTATCTGCTGATTTAGCTGTTATTTTATCCCTCCCTCCCTAGTGACTCATGGATTTCCACATCTTGGGTATTATATCCCATTCGTCACTAGCTCATGGACTCTTGCCACTTACATGAAAGAAAACATAATTTATGTAAGAACTTACCTGATTCATTTCTTTCATAGTGGCAAGAGTCCATGAGACCCACCCTATTTTTTTTGTGGTTATGATTTTTTTGTATAAAGCACTTTATTTTTTCTACTTCCTCTTTTTGTATGGTTTTTACTCCTTCTTTGCTACACGTTAAACTAAGGTATGAGTGAGGTGGGAGGTGTATTTATAGGCATTTTGAGGTTTGGGAACCTTTGTCCCCTCTTGGTAGGAATGTATATCCCATACGTCACTAGCTCATGGACTCTTGCCACAATAAAATAATTGAATTTATCAGGTAAGTTCTTACATAAATTATGTTTTTCACTTCGAAGCGGCTTTTGAGAGAAAGGTGTTACAGGCTGTGGTGCCCTCAGTTTAGGGTCAGCCTCCTTTTCTTTTGTCCCTCTGGTTTATTTATCTGGCCCTCTGAAGCTTGGACATTGGTTCCCAACAGTTCTGAATGAAATCGTGGACTCTCCCTGCCTTTTGGAAGTAAAACAAAATGTATGCTTACCAGATAATTTCCTTTCCTTCCTGGCAGGGAGAGTCCAGGACTCCGACCTTAATTGGTTTTTGGCGGCTTCCTTTTTTAATTTTTTTTTCTGGCACCTCTACACCCTAATGCTTCTCCTGCTTTTTCTCGTTCCCTCGGCCGAATGACTAGGGGGATGGGGAAGTGGGAAGGGTATTTGTCTTTGGCTGGGGTGTCTTTGCCTCCTCCTGGTGGTCAGGTGTTGATATTCCCAACAGTTATGAATGAAGTCGTGGTCTCTCCCTGCCAGGAAGGAAAGGAATTTATCTGGTAAGCATAAATTGTGTTTTCCTCAACAGTAAATTTCCTTAATGCTTATATAATTATTATATAGAACACACTGATCTATTTAATTTTACATTTTTAAATATAAGATACTCT
>NC_069501.1:94419611-94424611 GCF_027579735.1 Bombina bombina
CGTCTTTTTTGGCGCTAAAAAAATATGGGCGTCACTATTGTCTACTACTGGAAAATCGCTGCCTGGTGCTGGATCTACCAAAGTTAAGTGTATCTGCTGTAAACTTGTGGTATCTGTTCCTCCAGCTGTTGTTTGTACTGAATGTCATGACAAACTTGTTAATGCAGATAATATTTCCTTTAGTAATGTTACATTACCTGTTGCTGTTCCGTCAACATCTAATACTCAGAGTGTTCCTGATAACATAAGAGATTTTGTTTCTAAATCCATTAAGAAGGCTATGGCTGTTATTCCTCCTTCTAGTAAACGTAAAAAGTCTTTAAAAACTTCTAATTTTTCAGATGAATTTTTAAATGAACATCATCATTCTGATTCTGATAATGGTTCTTCTGATTCAGAGGATTCTGTCTCAGAGGTTGATGCTGATAAATCTTCATATTTATTTAAAATGGAATTTATTCGTTCTTTACTTAAAGAAGTCTTAATTGCATTAGAAATTGAGGATTCTGGTCCTCTTGATACTAAATCTAAACGTTTAAATAAGGTTTTTAAATCTCCTGTAGTTATTCCAGAAGTTTTTCCTGTCCCTGATGCTATTTCTGAAGTAATTTCCAGGGAATGGAATAATTTGGGTAATTAATTTACTCCTTCTAAAAGTTTTAAGCAATTATATCCTGTGCCATCTGACAGATTAGAGTTTTGGGACAAAATCCCTAAGGTTGATGGGGCTGTCTCTACTCTTGCTAAGCGTACTACTATTCCTACGACAGATAGTACTTCTTTTAAGGATCCTTTAGATAGGAAAATTGAATCCTTTCTAAGAAAAGCTTACTTGTGTTCAGGTAATCTTCTTAGACCTGCTATATCTTTAGCGGATGTTGCTGCAGCTTCAACTTTTTGGTTAGAAGCTTTAGCGCAACAAGTAACAGATCATAATTCTCATAGCATTATTAATCTTCTTCAACATGCTAATAATTTTATTTGTGATGCCATCTTTGATATCATTAGAGTTGATGTCAGGTATATGTCTCTAGCTATTTTAGCTAGAAGAGCTTTATGGCTTAAAACTTGGAATGCTGATATGTCTTCTAAGTCTACTTTGCTTTCCCTTTCTTTCCAGGGTAATAAATTATTTGGTTCTCAGTTGGATTCTATTATCTCAACTGTTACTGGAGGGAAAGGAACTTTTTTACCACAGGATAAAAAATCTAAAGGTAAATTTAGGTCTAATAATCGTTTTCGTTCCTTTTGTCACAATAAGGAACAAAAGCCTGATCCTTCATCCACAGGAGCGGTATCAGTTTGGAAACCATCTCCAGTTTGGAATAAATCCAAGCCTTTTAGAAAACCAAAGCCAGCTCCCAAGTCCACATGAAGGTGCGGCCCTCATTCCAGCCCAGCTGGTAGGGGGCAGATTACGTTTTTTCAAAGAAATTTGGATCAATTCAATTCACAATTTTTGGATTCAGAACATTGTTTCAGAAGGGTACAGAATTGGCTTCAAGATAAGGCCTCCTGCAAAGAGATTCTTTCTTTCCCTTCTCCCAGTAAACCCAGCGAAGGCTTGAGCATATCTGAAATGTGTTTCAGATCTAGAGTTGGCTGGAGTAATTATGCCAGTTCCAGTTCTGGAACAGGGGCTGGGGTTTTATTCAAATATCTTCATTGTACCAAAGAAGGAGAATTCCTTCAGACCAGTTCTGGATCTAAAAATATTGAATCGTTATGTAAGGATACCAACATTCAAAATGGTAACTGTAAGGACTATCCTGCCTTTTGTTCAGCAAGGGCATTATATGTCCACAATAGATTTACAGGATGCATATCTGCATATTCCGATTCATCCAGATCACTATCAGTTTCTGAGATTCTCTTTCCTAGACAAGCATTACCAGTTTGTGGCTCTGCCGTTTGGCCTAGCAACAGCTCCAAGAATTTTTACAAAGGTTCTCGGTGCCCTTCTGTCTGTCATCAGAGAACAGGGTATTGTGGTATTTCCTTATTTGGACTATATCTTGGTACTTGCTCAGTCTTCACATTTAGCAGAATCTCATACGAATCTACTTGTGTTGTTTCTTCAAGATCATGGTTGGAGGATCAATTTACCGAAAAGTTCATTGATTCCTCAGACAAAGGTAACCTTTTTAGGTTTCCAGATAGATTCAGAGTCCATGACTCTGTCTCTAACAGACAAGAGACGTCTAAAATTGATCTCAGCTTGTCGAAACCTTCAGTCACTATCATTCCCTTCGGTAGCCTTATGCATGGAAATTCTAGGTCTTATGACTGCTGCATCGGACGCGATCCCCTTTGCTCGTTTTCACATGCGACCTCTTCAGCTCTGTATGCTGAACCAGTGGTGCAGGGATTACACAAAGATATCTCAATTAATATCTTTAAAACCGATTGTACGACACTCTCTGACGTGGTGGACAGATCACCATCGTTTAGTTCAGGGGGCTTCTTTTGTTCTTCCGACCTGGACTGTAATTTCAACAGATGCAAGTCTGACAGGTTGGGGAGCTGTTTGGGGGTCTCTGACAGCACAAGGGGTTTGGGAATCTCAGGAGGTGAGATTACCGATCAATATTTTGGAACTCCGTGCAATTTTCAGAGCTCTTCAGTCATGGCCTCTTCTAAAGAGAGAATCGTTCATTTGTTTTCAGACAGACAATGTCACAACTGTGGCATACATCAATCATCAAGGACGGACTCACAGTCCTCTGGCTATGAAAGAAGTATCTCAAATACTGGTATGGGCGGAATCCAGCTCCTGTCTAATTTCTGCGGTTCATATCCCAGATATAGACAATTGGGAAGCGGATTATCTCAGTCGCCAAACGTTACATCCGGGCGAATGGTCTCTTCACCCAGAGGTATTTCTTCAGATTGTTCAAATGTGGGGACTTCCAGAAATAGATCTGATGGCTTCTCATCTAAACAAGAAACTTCCCAGGTATCTGTCCAGATCCAGGGATCCTCAGGCGGAAGCAGTGGATGCATTGTCACTTCCTTGGAAGTATCATCCTGCCTATATCTTTCCACCTCTAGTTCTTCTTCCAAGAGTAATCTCCAAGATTCTGAAGGAATGCTCGTTTGTTCTGCTGGTGGCTCCAGCATGGCCTCACAGGTTTTGGTATGCGGATCTTGTCCGGATGGCCTCTACCCACCATGGACTCTTCCGTTAAGACCAGACCTTCTGTCACAAGGTCCTTTTTTCCATCAGGATCTCAAATCCTTAAATTTAAAGGTATGGAGATTGAACGCTTGATTCTTAGTCAAAGAGGTTTCTCTGACTCTGTGATTAGTACTATGTTACAGGCTCGTAAATCTGTATCTAGAAAGATATATTATCGAGTTTGGAAGACTTATATTTCTTGGTGTCTTTCTCATCTTTTTTCCTGGCATTCTTTTAGAATTCCGAGGATTCTACTGTTTCTTCAGGATGGTTTGGATAAAGGTTTGTCTGCAAGTTCCTTGAAAGGACAAATCTCTGCTCTTTCTGTTCTTTTTCACAGAAAGATTGCTAATCTTCCTGATATTCATTGTTTTATACAAGCTTTGGTTCGTATAAAGCCTGTTATTAAGTCAATTTCTCCTCCTTGGAGTTTGAATTTGGTTCTGGGGGCTCTTCAAGCTCCTCAGTTTGAACCTATGCATTCACTGGACATTAAATTACTTTCTTGGAAAGTTTTGTTTCTTTTGGCCATCTCTTCTGCTAGAAGAGTTTCTGAATTATCTGCTCTTTCTTGTGAGTCTCCTTTTCTGATTTTTCATCAGGATAAGGCGGTGTTGCGAACTTCTTTTACATTTTTGCCTAAGGTTGTGAATTCTAACAACATTAGTGAGAAATTGTGGTTCCTTCATTGTGTCCTAATCCTAAGAATTCTAAGGAGAAATCATTGCATTCTTTGGATGTAGTTAGAGCTTTGAAATATTATGTTGAAGCTACTAAGAATTTCCGAAAGACTTCTAGTCTATTTGTTATCTTTTCCGGTTCTAGGAAAGGTCAGAAGGCCTCTGCCATTTCTTTGGCATCTTGGTTGAAATCTTTAATTCATCATGCTTATGTCGAGTCGGGTAAAACTCCGCCTCAAAGGATTACAGCTCATTCTACTAGGTCAGTGTCTACTTCCTGGGCATTTAGGAATGAAGCTTCGGTTGATAAGATTTGCAAAGCAGCAACTTGGTCTTCTTTGCATACTTTTACTAAATTCTACCATTTTGATGTGTTCTCTTCTTCTGAAGCAGTTTTTGGTAGAAAAGTACTTCACACAGCTATTTCAGTTTGATTCTTCTGCTTATAATTTCATTTTTTTTCATTATAAGATTTAAACTTTATGGGGGCGTGGCTAGGCGGCGGCCATGAATGGTCGCAATATCTGGGGCTCCTAAAGTGAACTGCTTAATCCGCTGATTTGCGCAGTAATTCTGCACCTTACATTGGTATATACTTTGTCTTTGCCCAGATTTAAGAACACTGCATACTACTACCTTGAAACTGCAGAGCTAATGAACTATGGGACCCAGATCTGGTCCGTTGTGATCTTAGGCGGCGGCCTCTACATAAGATCCCAACTCCCCCCCCCCCCCCCCGTAATCGGGGTACAGCAGTCTTGTATAGACTGCCCACTATACTACAGAAGGGAGCTAATTTGCCAAACGTCTTTAAGACTTTCGTGTGCTGGGGAGAATTTTTACAGATATCGCCTCACAAATGGAGGCCCTGGACAAGTGGGAACACACAGTGACGCAGCTTCTAAAAGAACACTTCCGGAGTTTAGAAGAAGAATTGTGCAAGATTCTCTTCAGCCCAGCAGCTACGATAGCTTCTATGAGAGAAGACAACTGCGATCCTGTAGCTCTATGTTCCGGCTTGACTGACTCAACGTCTCCTACCCGCAATGGCCCAACAGATGATCCCTACTATGCGGAACTCTCACCTATCAGGGACAACCGTCAAGGGAGGAATCCTACATGTGATGATCCGACAGGCAGCC
>NC_069501.1:94429611-94434611 GCF_027579735.1 Bombina bombina
TAAATTGCCAGAATTAAGAGGCAAGCGCGATAGCTCTGGGTTAAGGACAGAGCGCGCTGATGATGTGAGAGCCATGTCCGATACTGCGTCACAATTTGCAGAACATTAGGACGGAGAGCTTCATTCTGTGGGTGACGGATCTGATCCAGGGAGACCGGATTCAGAGATTTCTAATTTTAAATTTAAGCTTGAGAACCTCCGTGTATTGTTAGGGGAGGTATTAGCGGCTCTGAATGATTGTAACACGGTTGCAATTCCAGAGAAATGATGTAGGCTGGATAGATACTATGCGGTGCCGGTGTGTACTGACGTTTTTCCTATACCTAAAAGGCTTACAGAGATTATTAGCAAGGAGTGGGATAGACCTGGTGTGCCCTTTTCCCCTCCTCCGATATTTAGGAAAATGTTTCCAATGGCAGACAGTCCCTAAGGTGGAGGGGCAGTTTCTACTTTAGCTAAACGTACCACTATCCCGGTGGAGGATAGTTGTGCTTTTTCGGATCCAATGGATAAAAAATTAGAAGGTTACCTTAAGAAAATGTTTGTTCAACAAGGTTTTATCTTACAGCCCCTTGCATGCATTGCGCCTGTCACTGCTGCTGCGGCATTCTGGGTCATTTGAGTCTCTGGAAGAGGCCATTCGCACAGCTCCATTGGATGAGATTATGGACAAGCTTAAAGCACTTAAGCTAGCTAACGCATTTGTTTCTGATGCCGTTGTACATTTAACCAAACTAACGGCTAAGAACTCCGAATTCGCCATCCAGGTGCGCAGAGCGCTATGGCTTAAATACTGGTCAGCTGACGTGACTTCTAAATCTAAATTGCTTAATATTCCTTTCAAAGGGCAGACCTTATTCGGGCCCGGCTTGAAAGAAATTATTGCTGACATTACTGGAGGTAAGGGTCATACTCTTCCTCAGGACAAGGCCAAATCAAAGGCCAAACAGTCTAATTTTCGTGCCTTTCGTAACTTCAAGGCAGGAGCAGCATCAACTTCCTCCGCTCCAAAACAGGAAGGAACTGTTGCTCGTTACAGACAGGGCTGGAATGCTAACCAGTCCTGGAACAAGGGCAAGCAGGCCAGAAAACCTACTTCTGCCCCTAAGACAGCATGAAGAGAGGGCCCCTATCCGGAAACGGATCTAGTGGGGGGCAGACTTTCTCTCTTCGCCCAGGCTTGGGCAAGAGATGTCCAGGATTCCTGGGCGTTAGAGATCATTTCTCAGGGATATCTTCTGGACTTCAAAGCTTCTCCTCCACAAGGGAGATTTCATCTTTCAAGGTTATCAGCAAACCAAATAAAGAGGCATTTCTACGTTGTGTACAAGACCTCTTAGTAATGGGGGTGATCCAACCAGTTCCGCGGACAGAACAAGGGCAAGGTTTTTACTCAAATCTGTTTGTGGTTCCCAAGAAAGAGGGAACCTTCAGACCAATCTTGGACCTTAAAATCTTAAACAAATTCCTAAGAGTTCCATCATTCAAAATGGAAACTATTCAAACCATCCTACCCATGATCCAAGAGGGTCAATACATGACCACAGTGGACTTAAAGGATGCCTACCTTCACATACCGATTCACAAAGATCATTATCGGTACCTAAGATTTGCCTTTCTAGACAGGCATTACCAGTTTGTAGCTCTTCCCTTCGGGTTAGCTACAACCAGTAATGCCCGCACAAGCAAGTTCTTCTAGTGCGTCTAATTCTTTCACCTTGCAAGATATGGCTTCAGTTATGAATACTACCCTCACAGAGGTTTTATCTAAGCTGCCAGGGTTGCAAGGGAAGCGCAGTAGCTCTGGGTTAAGATCAAATGCTGAGCCTTCTGACGCTTTAGTAGCCGTATCCGATATTCCCTCACAATGTTCTGAAGTAGGGGTGAGGGATTTGCTATCTGAGGGAGAGATTTCCGATTCAGGAAAGATGTTCCCTCAGACTGATTCTGATATGACGGCATTTAAATTTAAGCTAGAACACCTCAGTTTATTGCTCACGGAGGTTTTAGCGACTCTGGATGATTGTGACCCTATTGTAGTTCCAGAGAAATTGTGTAAAATGGACAAATATTTAGAGGTTCCTGTTTACACTGATGTTTTTCCGGTCCCTAAGAGGATTTCGGACATTGTTACTAAGGAGTGGGATAGACCAGGTATTCTGTTCGCTCCCCCTCCTGTTTTTAAGAAAATGTTTCCCATATCTGACACCATAAAGGACTCATGGCAGATGGTCCCTAAGGTGGAGGGAGCTATTTCTACTCTGGCTAAGCGTACAACTATACCTATTGAAGACAGTTGTACTTTCATTGATCCTATGGATAAAAAATTAGAGGGTCTCCTAAAGAAAATTTTTGTTCATCAAGGTTTTCTTCTTCAAACTATAGCGTGCATTGTTCCTGTAACCACTGCAGCTGCCTTTTGGTTTGAGGCTCTAGAAGAGACTCTTCAAATGGAGACTCCACTAGATGATATTCTGGACATAATTAAGGCTCTTAAGTTAGCTAATTTTTTTATTACAGGCGCCGCTTTTCATCTTGCTAAATTAGCGGCACAGAATTCAGGTTTTGCCATTTTAGTGCGTAGAGCGTTATGGCTTAAGTCCTGGTCGTCTGATGTGTCATCTAAATCTAAGCTTTTGACCATCCCTTTCAAAGGTAAGACCCTATTCAGGCCTGCACTGAAAGAGATCATTTCAGACATCACTGCAGGGAAGGGTCATGCCCTCCCTCAAGATAAGTCAAATAAGACAAGGACCAAACAAAATAATTTTCGTTCCTTTCGAAACTTCAAGGTTGGTCCCGCTTGCAAGAGGGGAACTTTGCTCTATCCAAGCCAACCTGGAGACCTAACCAGGCTTGGAACAAGGGTAAACAGGCCAAAAAGCCTGCTGCTGCCACTAAGACAGCATGAAGGGGTAGCCCCCGAACCGGTACCGGAGCTAGTAGGGGGTAGACTCTCTCTCTTTGCTCAGGCCTGGGCAAGAGACGTTCAAGACTCCTGGACCTTAGAAATTGTAACCCAGGGGTATCTCCTAGATTTCAGAGATTCTCCTCCAAGGGGGAGATTCCATCTTTCTCAATTGTCTGTAAACCAGACAAAAAGAGAGGCGTTCTTATGCTGTGTAGAAGACCTTTTTACCATGGGAGTGATCTGCCCAGTTCCGAAAGCAGAACAGGGGCAAGGTTTCTACTCCAATCTGTGGTTCCCAAAAAAGAGGGAACCTTCAGACCAATTTTAGATCTCAAGATCCTAAACCAATTCCTAAGAGTTCCATCCTTCAAGATTGAGACCATTCAGACTATTTTACCAATTATCCAGGAGGGTCAATATATGACTACCGTGGATCTAAAGGATGCGTATCTACACATTCCTATCCACAAAGATCATCACCAGTTCCTCAGGTTTGCCTTTCTGGACAGACATTACAAGTTTGTGGCTCTTCCCTTCGGGTTGGCCACGGGGCCAAGAATCTTCACAAAGGTGCTAGGGTCCCTTCTGGCGGTCCTAAGGCCACGGGGCATAGCAGTGGCGCCTTATCTAGACGACATCTTAATTCAAGCGTCGACTTTCCAACTAAGTCTCACACGGACTTAGTGTTGGCCTTTCTAAGATCTCATGGGTGGAAGGTGAACGTGAAAAAGAGTTCTATTATTTCTCTCACAAGAGTTCCATTCCTGGGAACTCTGATAGATTCGGTGGACATGAAAATTTTTCTGACGGAGGTCAGGAAATCAAAGATTTTAACCACCTGCCGAGCTCTTCATTCCATTCCTCGGCGTCAGTGGCTCAGTGTATGGAGGTAATCGGACTTATGGTAGCGGCAATGGACATAGTTCCGTTTGCTCGCTTGCATCTCAGATCACTGCAACTATGCATGCTCAAACAGTGGAATGAGGATTATGCAGATTTATCTCCTCAGATAAATCTGGATCAAGAGACCAGAGACTCTCTTCTCTGGTGGTTTTCACAGGATCATCTGTCCAGGGGAATATTTTTCCGCAGGCCAGCGTGGGTTATTGTGATGACGGACGCCAGCCTACTGGGCTGGGGTGCAGTCTGGAATTCCCTGAAAGCACATAGTACCGATAAATATTCTGGAATTAAGAGCGATATTCAATGCTCTTCAGGCGTGGCCTCAGCTGGCTTCGGCCGGATTCATCAGGTTTCAGTCGGACAACATCATGACTGTATCTTATATAAATCATCAGGGGGGAACAAGGAGTTCCTTGGCGATGATAGAAGTTTCCAGGATAATCCGATGGGCAGAGACTCACTCTTGCCATCTATCAGCGGTCTATATCCCAGGGGTAGAGAACTGGGAGGCAGATTTTATAAGTCATCAGACTTTTCATCCGGGGGAGTGGGAGCTCCTTCCGGAGGTGTTTGCTCAACTGGTTCAGCTATGGGGCACACCAGAATTGGATCTGATGGCATCTTGTCAGAACGCCAAACTTCCTTGTTACGGATCCAGGTCCAGGGACCCTCAGGCAGTACTGATAGATGCTCTAGCAGTACCCTGGTCGTTCAACCTGGCTTATGTGTTTCAACCTTTCCCTCTCCCTCCGCGTCTGATTGCCAGAATCAAACAGGAGAGAACTTCGGTGATTTTGATAGCACCTACGTGGCCACGCAGGACTTGGTATGCAGACCTGGTGGACATGTCATCTCTACCACCATGGACTCTGCCACTGCAACGGGACCTTCTAATTCAAGGTCGTTCAAGCATCCAAATCTATTTTCTCTGCAACTGACTGCTTGGAGATTGAACGCTTGATTTTATCAAAGCGGGGTTTCTCTGAGTCGGTCATAGATACCTTGATTCAGGCTCGAAAGCCTGTCCCCAGGAAAATCTATCATAAGATATGGCGTAAATATATTTTTTGGTGCAAATCCAATGGCTACTCATGGAGTAAGATCAGGATTCCTAGGATTTTGTCCTTTCTTCAAGAAGGATTGGAAAAAGGATTGTCAGCTAGTTCCCTAAAGGGACAGATATCTG
>NC_069501.1:94439611-94484150 GCF_027579735.1 Bombina bombina
AGCGCGTAGAGCGTTATGGCTTAAATCCTGGTCTGCTGATGTGTCATCAAAAGCTAAGCTTTTCATCCCTTTCAAGGGTAAGACCCTATTCGGGCCTGAACTGAAAGAGATAATCTCAGACATCACTGGAGGGAAAGGCCATGTCCTTCCTCAGGATAAGATGAATAAGATGAGGACCAAACAAAATAATTTTTGTTCCTTTCGGAACTTCAAAGGTGGTCCCTCTCTCCCTTCCCCTGCCGCAAAGCAAGAGGGGAATTTTGCTCAATCCAAGTCAGTCTGAAGACCTAACCAGGCTTGGAACAAGGGTAAACAGGCTAAGAAGCCCGCTGCTGCCACCAAGACAGCATGAAGGAGTAGCCCCCAATACGGGACTGGATCTAGTAGGGGGCAGACCTTCTCTCTTCACTCAGGTTTGGGCAAGAGACGTTCAGGACTCCTGGGCTTTAGAAATAGTAACCCAGGGGTACCTTCTAGAATTCAAAGATTCTCCCCCAAGGGGGAGATTCCATCTTTCTCAATTGTCTGTAAACCAGACAAAAAGAGAGGCATTCTTACGCTGTGTAGAAGACCTATATACCATGGGAGTGATCTGCCCAGTTCCGAAAGCAGAACAGGGGCAAGGGTTCTACTCCAATCTGTTTGTGGTTCCCAAAAAAGAGGGAACCTTCAGACCAATTTTGGATCTCAAGATCCTAAACAAATTCCACAGAGTCCCATCCTTCAAGATGGAGACCATTCAGACTATTTTCCCAATGATCCAGGAGGGTCAATATATGACCACCGTGGACTTAAAGGATGCGTATCTACACATTCCTATCCACAAAGATCATCACCAGTTCCTCAGGTTCGCATTTCTGGACAGCCATTACCAGTTTGTGGCTCTTCCCTTCGGGTTGGCCACAGCTCCCAGACTTTTCACAAAGGTGCTAGGGTCCCTTCTGGCGGTTCTAATGCCGCAGGGCATAGCTGTGGCACCTTATCTGGACGATATCTTAATCCAGGCATCAACTTTCCAACTAGCCAAGTCTCACACGGGCATCGTGGTGGCTTTTCTAAGATCTCACGGGTGGAAGGTGAACATACAAAAGAGTTTACTTATCCTTTCCTGGGAACTCTGATAGATTCGGTGGACATGAAATTTTTTCTGACGGAGGTCAGGAAATCAAAAATTCTATCCATCTGCCGAGCTCTTCATTCCTTTCCTCGCCCGTCAGTGGCTCAGTGTATGGAGGTAATCGGCTTAATGGTAGCGGCAATGGACATAGTTCCATTTGCTCGCTTGCATCTCAGACCACTGCAACTTTGCATGCTCAAACAGTGGAATGGGGATTATCCAGATTTATCTCCTCAGATAAGTCTGGACCAAGAGACCAGAGACTCTCTTCTTTGGTGGTTGTCACAGGATCATCTGTCCAAGGGAATGTGTTTCCGCAGGCCAGCGTGGGTCATAGTGACGACGGACACCAGCCTATTGGGCTGGGGTGCAGTCTGGAATTCCCTGAAAGCACAGGGATTGTGGACTCAGGAGGAGGCTCTCCTCTCGATAAATATTCTAGAACTGAGAGCGATATTCAACGCGCTTCAGGCGTGGCCTCAGCTGGCGTCGGCCAGATTCATAAGATTCCAGTCGGACAATATCATGACTGTAGAATATATCAATCATCAGGGGGGAACAAAGAGTTCTCTAGCGATGATAGAGGTTACCAAAATAATTTAATTGGCAGAGACTCACTCTTGCCATCTATCAGCAATCTATATCCCAGGAGTGGAGAACTGGGAAGCGGATTTTCTAAGTCGTCAGACTTTTCATCCGGGGGAGTGGGAACTCCATCCGGAGGTGTTGGCACAATTGATTCAGCAATGGGGCACACCAGAATTGGATCTGATGGTGTCTCGTCAGAACGCCAATCTTCCTCGTTACGGGTCCAGGTCAAGGGATCCTCAGGCAGTACTGATAGATGCTCTAGCAGTACCCTGGTCATTCAACCTGGCTTACGTGTTTCCACCATTTCCTCTCCTTCCTCGTTTGATTGCCAGAATCAAACAGGAGAGAGCTTTGGTGATTTTGATAGCACCTGCGTGGCCTCGAAGGACTTGGTATGCAGACCTGGTGGACATGTCATCTCTTCCACCATGGACTCTGCCACTGAGACAGGACCTTCTGACTCAAGGTCCGTTCCAGCATCCAAATCTAGTTTCTTTGCGGCTGACTGCTTGGAGATTGAACGCTTGATCTTATCCAAGCAGGGTTTCTCGGAGTCGGTCATAGATACCTTGATTCAGGCTCGAAAGCCTGTCACCAGGAAAATTTATCATAAGATATGGCGTAAATATCTTTCTTTGTTCGAATCCAAAGGCTACTTATGGAGTAAGATCAGGATTCCTAGGATTTTGTCCTTTCTCCAAGAAGGATTGGAGAAGGGGCTATCAGCTAGTTCCTTAAAGGGACAGATATCTGTTTTATCAATTCTACTGCATAAACGCCTGGCAGATGTTCCAGACGTTCTGTCAGGCTTTAGTTAGAATCAAGCCTGTATTTAGACCTGTTTCTCCGCCATGAAGTTTGAATTTAGTTCTTAAAGTTCTTCAAGGGGTTCCGTTTGAACCTATGCATTCCATAGATATTAAGCTTCTATCTTGGAAAGTTCTGTTTTTAGTTGCTATCTCTTCGGCTCGAAGAGTTTCTGAACTATCTGCATTGCAATGCGACTCACCTTTTATTGTTTTCCATGCTGATAAGGTGGTTTTACATACCAAACCTGGATGCCTTCCTAAGGTTGTTACTAATAGGAATATCAATCAGGAAATAATTGTTCCTTCTCTGTGTCCTAATCCTTCTTCTCAGAAGGAGCGTCTGTTGCACAACTTGGATGTGGTTCGTGCTTTGAAGTTTTACTTGCAAGCGACCAAAGATTTCCGTCAAACATCTTCTCTGTTTGTTGTCTATTCTGGAAAACGTAGAGGTCAAAAAGCTACGGCTACCTCTCTTGCCTTTTGGCTGAAAAGCTTCATCCGTTTGGCATACAAGACTGCTGGACAGCAGCCTCCTGAAAGAATTACAGCTCACTCTACTAGATCGGTGGCTTCCACATGGGCTTTTAAAAATTATGCTTCTGTTGAACAGATTTGTAAGACTGCGACTTGGTCTTTGCTTCATGTCTTTTCCAAATTTTCCAAATTTGATACCTTTGCTTCTTCGGAGGCTATTTTTGGGAGAAAAGTTCTTCAAGCAGTGGTGCCTTCTGTTTAACCATCTGTCTTGTCCCTCCCGTTCATCCGTGTCCTGTAGCTTTGGTATTGTATCCCACAAGTAAAGGATGAATCCGTGGACTCGTCTTACCTTTATAGATGAAAAGTAAATGTATGCTTACCTGATAAATTGATTTCTTCTATGGTAAGACGAGTCCATGGCCCGCCCTGTCATTTTAAGACAGATTATATATTTTTTATTTAAACTCCGTCACCTCTGCACCTTGTAGTTTCTCCTTTTTCAACTGTACCTTCGGTCGAATGACTGGGGGTGGAGCTAAGGGAGGAGCTATATAGACAGCTCTGCTGTGGTGCTCTTTGCCACTTCCTGTTAGGAAGGATTATATCCCACAAGTAAAGGATGAATCTGTGGACTCGTCTTACCATAGAAGAAATCAATTTATCAGGTAAGCATAAATTTACTTTTATTGAAGGAAAACAACTGTAGGATGACATAGAGTGAAGTACTGACCTTAAATCAATCAGTCTATCTAATCAACATACATAGAAACAAAATCAGCACAGTTTTGTTCTCTTTAATTTTCAGTGCACATAACTAAGATACTCAGAAGTTAGTGTCTGGACCCAGTAGATCTCACCTTATATCTTGGGTGACAGGACATAGGAGTGTACTCAGCACTGACTGTTTTACAGGAGAGAAAGTACATTGTTTATTATGTTCTGCAGTCACTGTTGTTAATTTGTTTAAAAGCAGAAAATTACCAGATCTCATTAAAAACAAAATATTCACAATAAAAAGTTCAAATAAACTGCCAGCAAAATGTGGGAAGCTATTATCATCATCAGCACTCCTCACAGTCATAACAGCCAACGTTAATAAGTAGAAAGAAAGCTTTCAGTTCACATTAAAAGCATTAAAATTAACACTATCATTTAACAGAATGAGGAAAGCTATAAACCCCAACGATACCCCTTACTGTGCACTTCTTCCTCCAGTTCTTATTCTCCCCTCTTGTTTCTAGTGAAGCCTGTGCTTTTGGGAGGGTCCCAGACCGGATCACAGTATCAGCAAGTCAGTGAATGTCACAGGGCCAGCCCTGCATCCTGCATAACTAATAATGTCAAGAAGAATTTAAAATGAGTTTTTACTTCTCTGATTGGCTCCCTAGCTAAGAGGCATCATGAGGGATGCCTCCTATTGGTCATTATTTTTGCTTCAGGTAGTTTTAAGGTATTTTTACCACCAGTGGGTGGCGCTGCTGCTATTGAAGAAATGTATCCATGTTTTGCTATGGAGAGATGCAGTCCTGTATGATGCCTCTCCATAGCATTACATGGGTGAAAAAAAATGGTGGTTTTTTTTTTTACAATTTTTTTTTTAATTAAAATTAATTTAACGAAACTTTGGCCCCAGGGCGGCAATGCCTCCCCTGCCTCCTATGAATGCACATATATATATATATATATCCTATATAATAAAAGGCCAAGTGTGTTTGTCCGAAGCTGTCATGCGCAGTAGAGACAGCACGAGGATAAACACACCTGGCCTTTGAGTCCCTAGCTGAACTGCGGTAGAAGTGGGCGTGACCGGCGTGAGTGGGGGCGTGGATGTCTGTGAAGGGGGCGTGGCCGAGCATGAAAGGGGCGTGATAGAGGGAAGAAAGATAGAGAGGGGAGAGAGATAGAGAAGGGGGACAAAAGAGAGGGGGGGCAAGAGAGAGGGGGCGCAAAAGAGAGGGGGGAGAGAGGGAGCGCAAAAGAGAGGGGGGACCGCTGTACTGCAAAAAATGGCCCGTGTGAATGGGCTTTAGGACTAGTATATATATATTGTAGCACGCAGCTGGAATTTCCAGAATTGAGGGATGTACAGAATTTAATACAATTAAAGAGGGAAAGTAAGCCTAGTTTACAGAGTATCAATTCCCATGTTGGTTTTAAACCAAAGTCAATTTCTTTACTAAAATATGGTGAGTCCACGACGCCATCAATTCATCAATTACTGTTGGGAATATCACTCCTGGCCAGAAGGAGGAAGCAAAGAGCACCACAGCAAAGCTGTTAAGTGTCACTCCCCTACCCATAATCTCCAGTCATTCTCTCTGCCTCTGTCAATGGAGGAGGTGAAGTTCTGGTGTCTGAAGAAAATTGGATTTCTCCAACATAGGTGTGTCCGGTCCACGGCGTCATCCTTACTTGTGGGATATTCTCTTCCCCAACAGGAAATGGCAAAGAGCCCAGCAAAGCTGGTCACATGATCCCTCCTAGGCTCCGCCTACCCCAGTCATTCTCTTTGCCGTTGTACAGGCAACATCTCCACGGAGATGGCTTAGAGTTTTTTAGTGTTTAACTGTAGTTTTTCATTATTCAATCAAGAGTTTGTTATTTTCAAATAGTGCTGGTACGTACTATTTACTCAGAAACAGAAAAGAGATGAAGAATTCTGTTTGTATGAGGAAAATGATTTTAGCAACCGTAACTAAAATCCATGGCTGTTCCACACAGGACTGTTGAGAGCAATTAACTTCAGTTGGGGGAACAGAGTGCAGTCTCTTACTGCTTGAGGTATGACACATTCTAACAAGACGATGTAATGCTGGAAGCTGTCATTTTCCCTATGGGATCCGGTAAGCCATGTTTATTACGATTGTAAATAAGGGCTTCACAAGGGCTTATTTAAACTGTAGACTTTTTCTGGGCTAAATCGATTGATTATTAACACATATTTAGCCTTGAGGAATCATTTTATCTGGGTATTTTGATATAATAATATCGGCAGGCACTGTTTTAGACACCTTATTCTTTAGGGGCTTTCCCAAAGCATAGGCAGAGTCTCATTTTCGCGCCGGTGTTGCGCACTTGTTTTTGAGAGGCATGGCATGCAGTCGCATGTGAGAGGAGCTCTGATACTTATAAAAGACTTCTGAAGGCGTCATTTGGTATCGTATTCCCCTTTGGGTTTGGTTGGGTCTCAGCAAAGCAGATACCAGGGACTGTAAAGGGGTTTAAAGCTTAAAACGGCTCCGGTTCCGTTATTTTAAGGGTTAAAGCTTCCAAAATTGGTGTGCAATATTTTCAAAGCTTTAAGACGCTGTGGTGAAAATTTGGTGAATTTTGAACAATTCCTTCATGTTTTTTCGCAATTGCAGTAATAAAGTGTGTTCAGTTTAAAATTTAAAGTGACAGTAACGGTTTTATTTTAAAACGTTTTTTGTACTTTCTGATCAAGTTTATGCCTGTTTAACATGTCTGAGCTACCAGATAGACTGTGTTCTGAATGTGGGGAAGCCAGAATTCCTATTCATTTAAATAAATGTGATTTATGTGATAATGACAATGATGCCCAAGATGATTCCTCAAGTGAGGGGAGTAAGCATGGTACTGCATCATTCCCTCCTTCGTCTACACGAGTCTTGCCCACTCAGGAGGCCCCTAGTACATCTAGCGCGCCAATACTCCTTACTATGCAACAATTAACGGCTGTAATGGATAATTCTGTCAAAAACATTTTAGCCAAAATGAACCCTTGTCAGCGTAAGCGTGGCTGCTCTGTTTTAGTTACTGAAGAGCATGACGACGCTGATATTAATATCTCTGAAGGGCCCCTAACCCAATCTGAGGGGGCCAGGGAGGTTTTGTCTGAGGGAGAAATTACTGATTTAGGGAACATTTCTCAGCAGGCTGAATCTGATGTGATTACATTTAAATTTAAATTGGAACATCTCCGCATTTTGCTTAAGGAGGTATTATCCACTCTGGATGATTGTGAAAATTTAGTCATCCCAGAGAAACTATGTAAAATGGACAAGTTCTTAGAGGTGCCGGGACTCCCAGAAGCTTTTCCTATACCCAAGCGGGTGGCGGACATTGTTAATAAAGAATGGGAAAGGCCCGGTATTCCTTTCGTCCCTCCCCCCATATTTAAAAAATTGTTTCCTATGGTCGACCCTAGAAAGGACTTATGGCAGTCAGTCCCCAAGGTCGAGGGAGCGGTTTCTACTTTAAACAAACGCACCACTATTCCCATAGAGGATAGTTGTGCTTTCAAAGATCCTATGGATAAAAAATTAGAAGGTTTGCTTAAAAAGATGTTTGTTCAGCAGGGTTACCTTCTACAACCCATTTCATGCATTGTCCCTGTCACTACTGCCGCATATTTCTGGTTTGATGAACTGCTTAAGGTGCTCGATAGTGACTCTCCTCCTTATGAGGAGATTATGGACAGAATCAATGCTCTCAAATTGGCTAATTCTTTCACTCTAGACGCCTCTTTGCAATTGGCTAAGTTAGCGGCTAAGAACTCTGGGTTTGCTATTGTGGCGCGCAGAGCGCTTTGGTTGAAATCTTGGTCGGCTGATGCGTCTTCCAAGAACAAGCTACTAAACATTCCTTTCAAGGGGAAAACGTTGTTTGGTCCTGACTTGAAAGAGATTATCTCTGATATCACTGGGGGTAAGGGCCACGCCCTTCCTCAGGATCGGCCTTTCAAGGCAAAAAATAGACCTAATTTTCGTCCCTTTCGTAAAAACGGACCAGCCCAAGGTGCTACGTCCTCTAAGCAAGAGGGTAATACTTCTCAGGCCAAGCCAGCTTGGAGACCAATGCAAGGCTGGAACAAGGGAAAGCAGGCCAAGAAACCTGCCACTGCTACCAAGACAGCATGAAATATTGGCCCCCGATCCGGGACCGGATCTGGTGGGGGGCAGACTCTCTCTCTTCGCTCAGGCTTGGGCAAGAGATGTTCTGGATCCTTGGGCGCTAGAAATAGTCTCCCAGGGTTATCTTCTGGAATTCAAGGGACTTCCCCCAAGGGGGAGGTTCCACAGGTCGCAGTTGTCTTCAGACCACATAAAAAGACAGGCGTTCTTACATTGTGTAGAAGACCTGTTAAAAATGGGAGTGATTCATCCTGTTCCATTAAGAGAACAAGGGATGGGGTTCTACTCCAATCTGTTCATAGTTCCCAAAAAAGAGGGAACGTTCAGACCAATCCTAGATCTCAAGATCTTAAACAAATTTCTCAAGGTCCCATCGTTCAAGATGGAAACCATTCGAACTATCCTTCCTTCCATCCAGGAAGGTCAATTCATGACCACGGTGGATTTAAAGGATGCGTATCTACATATTCCTATCCACAAGGAACATCATCGGTTCCTAAGGTTTGCATTCCTGGACAAACATTACCAGTTCGTGGCGCTTCCTTTCGGATTAGCCACTGCTCCAAGGATTTTCACAAAGGTACTAGGGTCCCTTCTAGCGGTGCTAAGACCAAGGGGCATTGCAGTAGTACCTTACCTGGACGACATTCTGATTCAAGCGTCGTCCCTTCCTCAAGCAAAGGCTCACACGGACATTGTCCTGGCCTTTCTCAGATCTCACGGCTGGAAAGTGAACGTGGAAAAGAGTTCTCTATCCCCGTCAACAAGGGTTCCCTTCTTGGGAACAATTATAGACTCCTTAGAAATGAGGATCTTTCTAACAGAGGCCAGAAAAACAAAGCTTCTGGACTCTTGTCGGATACTTCATTCCGTTCCTCTTCCTTCCATAGCTCAGTGCATGGAAGTGATCGGGTTGATGGTGGCGGCGATGGACATAGTTCCTTTTGCGCGCATTCATCTAAGACCATTACAACTGTGCATGCTCAGTCAGTGGAATGGGGACTATACAGACTTGTCTCCGAAGATACAAGTAAATCAGAGGACCAGAGACTCACTCCGTTGGTGGCTGTCCCTGGACAATCTGTCTCAAGGGATGATGTTCCACAGACCAGAGTGGGTCATTGTCACGACCGACGCCAGTCTGATAGGCTGGGGCGCGGTCTGGGGATCCCTGAAAGCTCAGGGTCTTTGGTCTCGGGAAGAATCTCTTCTACCGATAAATATTCTGGAACTGAGAGCGATATTCAATGCGCTCCAGGCCTGGCCCCAGCTTGCGAGGACCAGGTTCATTCGGTTTCAATCAGACAACATGACGACTGTTGCGTACATCAACCATCAGGGGGGAACAAGGAGTTCCCTAGCGATGGAAGAAGTAACCAAAATTATTCTTTGGGCGGAGTCTCACTCCTGCCACCTGTCTGCTATCCACATCCCAGGAGTGGAAAATTGGGAAGCGGATTTTCTGAGTCGTCAGACATTGCATCCGGGGGAGTGGGAACTCCATCCGGAAATCTTTGCCCAAGTCACTCACCTGTGGGGCATTCCAGACATGGATCTGATGGCCTCTCGTCAGAACTTCAAAGTTCCTTGCTACGGGGCCAGATCCAGGGATCCCAAGGCGGCTCTAGTGGATGCACTAGTAGCACCTTGGACCTTCAAACTAGCTTATGTGTTCCCGCCATTTCCTCTCATCCCCAGGCTGATAGCCAGGATCAAGCAGGAGAGGGCGTCGGTGATCTTGATAGCTCCTGCGTGGCCACGCAGGACTTGGTATGCAGATCTGGTGAATATGTCATCGGCTCCACCTTGGAAGCTACCTTTGAGACGAGACCTTCTTGTTCAGGGTCCGTTCGAACATCCGAATCTGGTTTCACTCCAGCTGACTGCGTGGAGATTGAACGCTTGATTTTATCGAAGCGAGGATTCTCAGATTCTGTGATCGATACTCTTGTTCAGGCCAGAAAGCCTGTGACTAGAAAGATTTACCACAAAATTTGGAAAAAATATATCTGTTGGTGTGAATCTAAAGGATTCCCTTGGGACAAGGTTAAGATTCCTAGGATTCTATCCTTCCTTCAAGAAGGATTGGAAAAAGGATTATCGGCAAGTTCCCTGAAGGGACAGATTTCTGCCTTGTCGGTATTACTTCACAAAAAGCTGGCAGCTGTGCCAGATGTTCAAGCCTTTGTTCAGGCTCTGGTTAGAATCAAGCCTGTTTACAAACCTTTGACTCCTCCTTGGAGTCTCAATTTAGTTCTTTCAGTTCTTCAGGGGGTTCCGTTTGAACCCTTACATTCCGTTGATATTAAGTTATTATCTTGGAAAGTTTTGTTTTTAGTTGCGATTTCTTCTGCTAGAAGAGTCTCAGAATTATCTGCTCTGCAGTGTTCTCCTCCTTATCTGGTGTTCCATGCAGATAAGGTGGTTTTACGTACTAAACCAAAAAGTTGTTTCTAACAAAAACATTAACCAGGAGATTATCGTACCTTCTCTGTGTCCAAAACCAGTTTCAAAGAAGGAACGTTTGTTGCACAATTTGGATGTTGTTCGCGCTCTAAAATTCTATTTAGATGCTACAAAGGATTTTAGACAAACATCTTCCTTGTTTGTTGTTTATTCAGGTAAAAGGAGAGGTCAAAAAGCAACTTCTACCTCTCTCTCTTTTTGGATTAAAAGCATCATCAGATTGGCTTACGAGACTGCCGGACGGCAGCCTCCCGAAAGAATCACAGCTCATTCCACTAGGGCTGTGGCTTCCACATGGGCCTTCAAGAACGAGGCTTCTGTTGATCAGATATGTAGGGCAGCGACTTGGTCTTCACTGCACACTTTTACCAAATTTTACAAGTTTGATACTTTTGCTTCTTCTGAGGCTATTTTTGGGAGAAAGGTTTTGCAAGCCGTGGTGCCTTCCATTTAGGTGACCTGATTTGCTCCCTCCCTTCATCCGTGTCCTAAAGCTTTGGTATTGGTTCCCACAAGTAAGGATGACGCCGTGGACCGGACACACCTATGTTGGAGAAAACAGAATTTATGTTTACCTGATAAATTTCTTTCTCCAACGGTGTGTCCGGTCCACGGCCCGCCCTGGTTTTTTTAATCAGGTCTGATATTTTATTTTCTTTAACTACAGTCACCACGGTACCATATGGTTTCTCCTATGCAAATATTCCTCCTTAACGTCGGTCGAATGACTGGGGTAGGCGGAGCCTAGGAGGGATCATGTGACCAGCTTTGCTGGGCTCTTTGCCATTTCCTGTTGGGGAAGAGAATATCCCACAAGTAAGGATGACGCCGTGGACCGGACACACCGTTGGAGAAAGAAATTTATCAGGTAAACATAAATTCTGTTTTCTTTTGCTACAAGCAAGTTTTTTTTGGGTCTAGCTGTACTCCACGTTAGTCTCTTCAGTAGGGCAGTGGTGGCTTTAAAGTAGTTAGGAACTTGTAAGGTGGGCCTTGCTGCATTTTCCTAACATATTTACTGCCCATGTTACAGAAAGCCGGAGTAGGTTTAATCTGATCTTTCTTCATTTCACAGGCCTCTGTAAGGAGTGGCTTCCTTCCACACCGGTTGAGCTGTCGTCCTGCCAAACGGCTAGATGTGCAGGTAAGTGCCTTTTGTCTTCTGGGGCTAGGAGGCTGGCACTGTAAGGGTTAAGTTGGAACGCTGGCCAATATATTCACATACGTTTTGGGACTAGAATCTTGGGTATAGGATCAATAATGGCAGTGAGCAGGCACTTCTTGTATTTGACATTGAGACTGGTTTAATTTCCTTAGCGGACTATAAGGAGTTAACCATACTTAGGCTCAAAAGATTTTTACTAGTTTATTGGTGGTACTATACATTCAGAGTGGGGATATGCGTATTTTGCACTACGCTACTTTGATTATGTATGCGGTCTTTGGCCGACTCTGACGCATTTTCTTTCAGACTACGGCCTTTCCGTTTTTGTCTCTTCTGTTTTTGAAATTTGCATGCTTTTATCTCTGGCACAGTATTCAATTGCTGGTCAAGTGGCTTCTCCGCTCATAGAGAATATCGGAGCGGCTGTATTAGACTCCTTGTTGGTCGAAAGGGCAGGTAAGCTCCTCAGTCATAGGCTTGTAAGAATTTACACTTAAACAAAAAGGATCTTATGTTAAAAACCATTCACGTCTAAAAATTGATATATACATATCAATAATCAGCCTTGTGCAAACGAAGTCTATATACAATCTTATGTATATCTGTGTGACCCTTCAAGAACAAATAACAATACTTCCTTCAAAATAAACACTCACACATTTATTAAAGAAAGATAAATAACAAGATTACTTCTTATTGTTTACAAAGTTAAAACACAGAGAAACAATTTAACAGAGAAATAGAAAATAAAATATTGCCACGTTTGCTTCAACTGTGGGAAGCCGTAAATTATGGTGTGTAATCTGATGTATCCATTTTGGAGAGGCACTCTACTGTTATCTCTTATGCCTCTTAAATACCCTTTAAGATCACTGACAATATACTTTTGGCCATGTTCCAAATAAGGTGATCTGAACTATTGTAAGCTTTTGCAACTCTCATCAATCCTTTCTATCCATATATGATCTCAGCCCTTAGCATGCGTAACTGACCACCTCAGCATTGCACCATGCCTAATGTTAAAATAGTCAGAAGGACACACTAACCCCTCTGTAACAATAAGGACATAATTGTTATACTCCTTAAAATCTTACAGGCTGAGGTGTAGAGGTGCTCCTTTAACATTATAATAAAATATTGTTAGACTAAACGTCCTTGTTGTATTTAATGTGACTGTACCTCTTTTAAATAGAGACAAATTATTCTAATTCTTTGGAGGATCGTTCCACTATGGCAGGGGTCAGCAACCTTCGGCTCCCAGATGTTTTGTAACTACATTTCCCTTGATGCTCAGATAGCCTAAAGAGTGTCTCAGCATCGTGGGAAATGTAGTTCCAAAACATCTGGGAGCCGAAGGTTGCTGACCCCTGCGCTATGGAGTGTCTCCTTTGTTTGGAGAACCAAGTTGTACCACCATTGCAATTTCTTTCATGTAATTAGCAAGAGTCCATGAGCTAGTGACGTATGGGATATACATTCCTACCAGGAGGGGCAAAGTTTCCCAAACCTCAAAATGCCTACAAATACACCCCTCACCACACCCACAAATCAGTTTTACAAACTTTGCCTCCTATGGAGGTGGTGAAGTAAGTTTGTGCTAGATTCTACGTTGATATGCGCTCCGCAGCAGGTTGGAGCCCGGTTTTCCTCTCAGCGTGCAGTGAATGTCAGAGGGATGTGAGGAGAGTATTGCCTATTTGAATGCAATGATCTCCTTCTACGGGGTCTATTTCATAGGTTCTCTGTTATCGGTCGTAGAGATTCATCTCTTACCTCCCTTTTCAGATCGACGATATACTCTTATATATATATACCATTACCTCTGCTGATTTTCGTTTCAGTACTGGTTTGGCTTTCTACAACATGTAGATGAGTGTCCTGGGGTAAGTAAGTCTTATTTTCTGTGACACTCTAAGCTATGGTTGGGCACTTTTTTAATAAAGTTCTAAATATATGTATTCAAACATTTATTTGCCTTGACTCAGGATGTTCAACATTCCTTATTTTCAGACAGTCAGTTTCATATTTGGGATAATGCATTTGAATCAATCATTTTTTCTTACCTTAAAAATTTGACTTATCCCTGTGGGCTGTTAGGCTCGCGGGGGCTGAAAATGCTTAATTTTATTTCGTCATCCTTGGCGCTGACTTTTTTGGCGCAAAATTTTTTTTCTGTTTCCGGCGTCATACGTGTCGCCGGAAGTTGCGTCATTTTTTGACGTTTTTTTGCGTCAAAAGTGTCGGCGTTCCGGATGTGGCATCATTTTTGGCGCCAAATAATGTGGGCGTCTAATTTGGCGCTAAAAAAATATGGGCGTCACTTTTGTCTCCACATTATTTAAGTCTCATTATTTATTGCTTCTGGTTGCTAGAAGCTTGTTCACTGGCATTTTTTCCCATTCCTGAAACTGTCATTTAAGGAATTTGATCTATTTTGCTTTATATGTTGTTTTTTCTATTACATATTGCAAGATGTCCCACGTTGCAACTGAGTCAGAAGATACTTCAGGAAAATCGCTGCCTGGTGCTGGAGCTACCAAAGCTAAGTGTATCTGCTGTAAACTTTTGGTATCTGTTCCTCCAGCTGTTGTTTGTATTGAATGTCATGACAAACTTGTTAATGCAGATAAAATTTCCTTTAGTAAAGTTCCATTACCTGTTGCTGTTCCGTCAACATCTAATACTCAGAGTGTTCCTGATAACATAAGAGATTTTGTTTCTGAATCCATTAAGAAGGCTTTGTCTGTTATTCCTCCTTCTAGTAAACATAAATAATCTTTTAAAACTTCTCATTGTTCAGATGAATTTTTAAATGAACATCATCATTCTGATTCTGATAATGGTTCTTCTGGTTCAGAGGATTCTGTCTCAGAGGTTGATGCTGATAAATCTTCATATTTATTTAAAATGGAATTTATTCGTTCTTTACTTAAAGAAGTTCTAATTGCTTTAGAAATTGAGGATTCTGGTCCTCTTGATACTAAATCTAAACGTTTAGATAAGGTTTTTAAATCTCCTGTAGTTATTCCAGAAGTTTTTCCTGTTCCTAGTGCTATTTCTGAAGTAATTTCCAGGGAATGGAATAATTTGGGTAATTCATTCGCTCCCTCTAAACGTTTTAAGCAATTATATCCTGTGCCATCTGACAGATTAGAGTTTTGGGACAAAATCCCTAAGGTTGATGGGGCTGTCTCTACTCTTGCTAAGCGTACTACGATTCCTACGGCAGATGGTATTTCCTTTAAGGATCCTTTAGATAGGAAAATTGAATCCTTTCTAAGAAAAGCCTATTTGTGTTCAGGTAATCTTCTATATCTTTGGCGGATGTTGCTGTAGCTTCAACTTTTTGGTTGGAAGCTTTAGCGCAACAAGTCACAGATCATAATTCTCATAGCATTATTATTCTTCTTCAACATGCTAATAATTTTATTTGTGATGCCATCTTTGATATCATTAGGGTTGATGTCAGGTATATGTGTCTAGCTATTTTAGCTAGAAGAGCTTTATGGCTTAAAACTTGGAATGCTGATATGTCTTCTAAGTCTACTCTGCTTTCCCTTTCTTTCCAGGGTAATAAATTATTTGGTTCTCAGTTGGATTCTATTATTTCAACTGTTACTGGAGGGAAAGGAACTTTTTTACCACAGGATAAAAAATCTAAAGGTAAATTCAGGTCTAATAATCGTTTTTGTTCCTTTCGTCACAACAAGGAACAGAAACTTGATCCTTCATCCTCAGGAGCGGTATCAGTTTGGAAACCATCTCCAGTCTGGAATAAATCCAAGCCTTCTAGAAAATCAAAGCCAGCTTCTAAGTCCACATGAAGGTGCGGCCCTCATTCCAGCTCAGCTGGTAGGGGGCAGATTACGTTTTTTCAAAGAAATTTGGATCAAATCTGTTCACAATCTTTGGATTCAGAACATTGTTTCAGAAGGGTACAGAATTGGCTTCAAAATAAGACCTCCTGCAAAGAGATTTTTTCTTTCCCGTGTCCCAGTAAATCTAGCGAAGGCTCAAGCATTTCTGAAATGTGTTTCAGAACTAGAGTTGGCTGGAGTAATTATGCCAGTTCCAGTTCTGGAACAGGGGCTGGGGTTTTATTCAAATCTCTTCATTGTACCAAAGAAGGAGAATTCCTTCAGACCAGTTCTGGATCTAAAGATATTGAATCGTTATGTAAGGATACCAACATTCAAAATGGTAACTTTAAGGACTATCCTGCCTTTTGGTCAGCAAGGGCATTATATGTCTACAATAGATTTACAGGATGCATATCTACATATTCCGATTCATCCAGATCACTTTCAGTTTCTGAGATTCTCTTTCCTAGACAAGCATTACCAGTTTGTGGCTCTACCGTTTGGTCTAGCAACAGCTCCAAGAATTTTTACAAAGGTTCTCGGTGCCCTTCTGTCTGTAATCAGAGAACAGGGTATTGTGGTATTTCCTTATTTGGACGATATCTTAGTACTTGCTCAGTCTTTACATTTAGCAGAATCTCATACGAATCGACTTGTGTTGTTTCTTCAAGATCATGGTTGGAGGATCAATTTACTAAAAAGTTCATTGATTCCTCAGACAAGGGTAACCTTTTTGGGTTTCCAGATAGATTCAGTGTCCATGACTCTATCTTTGACAGACAAGAGGCGTCTAAAATTGATATCAGCTTGTCGAAACCTTCAGTCACAATCATTCCCTTCGGTAGCTTTATGCATGGAAATTCTAGGTCTTATGACTGCTGCATCGGACGCGATCCCCTTTGCTCGTTTTCACATGCGACCTCTTCAGCTCTGTATGCTGAACCAATGGTGCAGGGATTACACAAAGATATCTCAATTAATATCTTTAAAACCGATTGTACGACACTCTCTGACGTGGTGGACAGATCACCATCGTTTAATTCAGGGGGCTTCTTTTGTTCTTCCGACCTGGACTGTAATTTCAACAGATGCAAGTCTTACAGGTTGGGGAGCTGTGTGGGGGTCTCTGACGGCACAAGGGGTTTGGGAATCTCAGGAGGTGAGATTACCGATCAATATTTTGGAACTCCGTGCAATTTTCAGAGCTCTTCAGTCTTGGCCTCTTCTGAAGAGAGAATCGTTCATTTGTTTTCAGACAGACAATGTCACAACTGTAGCATACATCAATCATCAAGGAGGGACTCACAGTCCTCTAGCTATGAAAGAAGTATCTCGAATTCTGGTTTGGGCGGAATCCAGCTCCTGTCTAGTTTCTGTGGTTCATATCCCAGGTATAGACAATTGGGAAGCGGATTATCTCAGTCGCCAAACGTTGCATCCGGGCGAATGGTCTCTTCACCCAGAGGTATTTCTTCAGATTGTTCAAATGTGGGGGCTTCCAGAAATAGATCTGATGGCCTCTCATCTAAACAAGAAACTTCCCAGGTATCTGTCCAGATCCAGGGATCCTCAAGCGGAAGCAGTGGATGCATTGTCACTTCCTTGGAAGTATCATCCTGCCTATATCTTTCCGCCTCTAGTTCTTCTTCCAAGAGTGATCTCCAAAATTCTGAAGGAATGCTCGTTTGTTCTGCTGGTAGCTCCAGCATGGCCTCACAGGTTTTGGTATGCGGATCTTGTCCGGATGGCTTCTTGCCAACCGTGGACTCTTCCGTTAAGACCAGACCTTCTGTCTCAAGGTCCTTTTTTCCATCAGGATCTGAAATCCTTAAATTTAAAGGTATGGAGATTGAACGCTTGATTCTTAGCCAAAGAGGTTTCTCTGACTCTGTGATTAATACTATGTTACAGGCTCGTAAATCTGTATCTAGGGAGATATATTATAGAGTCTGGAAGACTTATATTTCTTGGTGTCTTTCTCATCAGTTTTCCTGGCATTCTTTTAGAATTCCAAGAATTTTACAGTTTCTTCAGGATGGTTTGGATAAAGGTTTGTCTGCAAGTTCCTTGAAAGGACAAATCTCTGCTCTTTCTGTTCTTTTTCACAGAAAGATTGCTAATCTTCCTGATATTCATTGTTTTGTACAAGCTTTGGTGCGTATAAAACCTGTTATTAAGTCAATTTCTCCTCCTTGGAGTTTGAATTTGGTTCTGGGGGCTCTTCAAGCTCCTCCGTTTGAACCTATGCATTCATTGGACATTAAATTACTTTCTTGGAAAGTTTTGTTCCTTTTGGCCATATCTTCTGCCAGAAGAGTTTCTGAATTATCTGCTCTTTCTTGTGAGTCTCCTTTTCTGATTTTTCATCAGGATAAGGCGGTGTTGCGAACTTCTTTTGAATTTTTACCTAAAGTTGTGAATTCCAACAACATTAGTAGAGAAATTGTGGTTCCTTCATTATGTCCTAATCCTAAGAATTCTAAGGAGAAATCGTTGCATTCTTTGGATGTTGTTAGAGCTTTGAAATATTATGTTGAAGCTACGAAATCTTTCCGTAAGACTTCTAGTCTATTTGTTATCTTTTCCGGTTCTAGAAAAGGCCAGAAAGCTTCTGCCATTTCTTTGGCATCTTGGTTGAAATCTTTAATTCATCTTGCCTATGTTGAGTCGGGTAAAACTCCGCCTCAGAGAATTACAGCTCATTCTACTAGGTCAGTTTCTACTTCCTGGGCGTTTAGGAATGAAGCTTCGGTTGACCAGATTTGCAAAGCAGCAACTTGGTCCTCTTTGCATACTTTTACTAAATTCTACCATTTTGATGTATTTTCTTCTTCTGAAGCAGTTTTTGGTAGAAAAGTACTTCAGACAGCGGTTTCAGTTTGAATCTTCTGCTTATGTTTTTCGTTATACTTTATTTTGGGTGTGGATTATTTTCAGCAGGAATTGGCTGTCTTTATTTTATCCCTCCCTCTCTAGTGACTCTTGTGTGGAAAGATCCACATCTTGGGTAGTCATTATCCCATACGTCACTAGCTCATGGACTCTTGCTAATTACATGAAAGAAAACATAATTTATGTAAGAACTTACCTGATAAATTCATTTCTTTCATATTAGCAAGAGTCCATGAGGCCCGCCCTTTTTTTGTGGTGGTTTTGATTTTGTATAAAGCACAATTATTCCAATTCCTTATTTTATATGCTTTCACACTTTTTTATCACCCCACTTCTTGGCTATTCGTTAAACTGAATTGTGGGTGTGGTGAGGGGTGTATTTATAGGCATTTTGAGGTTTGGGAAACTTTGCCCCTCCTGGTAGGAATGTATATCCCATACGTCACTAGCTCATGGACTCTTGCTAATATGAAAGAAATGAATTTATCAGGTAAGTTCTTACATAAATTATGTTTTTCAGCAGGAATTGGCTGTCTTTATTTTATCCCTCCCTCTCTAGTGACTCTTGCGTGGAAAGATCCACATCTTGGGTAGTCATTATCCCATACGTCACTAGCTCATGGACTCTTGCTAATTACATGAAAGAAAACATAATTTATGTAAGAACTTACCTGATAAATTCATTTCTTTTATATTAGCAAGAGTCCATGAGGCCCACCCCTTTTTTTTTTTTTTTTTTTTTTTTTTGTGGTGGTTATGATTTTTTTGTATAAAGCACAATTATTTCCAATTCCTTATTTTTTATGCTTTCGCACTTTTTTCTTATCACCCCACTTCTTGGCTATTTGTTTAACTGATTTGTGGGTGTGGTGAGGGGTGTATTTGTAGGCATTTTGAGGTTTGGGAAACTTTGCCCCTCCTGGTAGCAATGTATATCCCATACGTCACTAGCTCATGTACTCTTGCTAATATGAAAGAAATTAATTTATCAGGTAAGTTCTTACATAAATGATGTTTTTGTTCCTCATGTATAGAGAGAACTTTGCAAAATAGAGAAACTTTTTAATTCTGAGCCATCCGTCTCAAAGGATGAGGCGGTTCAGGCAATGCCACAGTTTTCTCCTCAAACGTCCCAATCCTTAGTGGCGTCACATTCAGTGCCCTGCGGTTCCTCTGTCTCCCGGAGGAGTTTATTTGCCTGCAGAAATTGCTGCCCAGGTATCTTCAGCGGTAACGGAGGCTTTATCTGCCATCCTTTTGCTTATGGGAAAACGCAAGAGGAACATTAGAGGATCAGATGTTAAGGTTTCTGCTCTATCCACTGCTACTCAGGTAGCCCTCTCTCATAAGTCTGAGGAGGAGGATACGTCAGTAGCCTCTGAGGGTTAAATCTCAGATTAGACAGTATAATTCTTCATCTGACGCTGAAGTAGTGTCCTTTAGATTTAAGCTTTAACACCTTTGAGTATTGTTAAAGGAGGTTTTAGCTACCTTGGACAACTCCGACCCGCCTGTCGTTTTCGACCCTAAAAAATCAAGTAAACTTAACAGATACTTTGATGTTCCTTCCTTGGTGGAAGTGTTTCCTGTGCCAGACCGTGCAACGGAGATTATTGCACAGGAATGGGAAAAGCTGGGGGTTCCATTTTCGTCATCTCCTGTTTTTAAAAAGATGTTTCCTGTTGCTGACTCCATTAAAGACGCATGGCAGACGGTGCCTAAGGTAGAAGCGGCCATTTCTACTCTGACTAAGAGAACTACCATTCCTATAGAGGATAGCTGTTCTTTTAAAGATCCTATGGATAAGAAACTGTAGGCTTATTTGAAGAAGATGTATGTTCATCAAGGCCTTCAGTGGCCACGGTGTTCAGTGCGGCATCTTACTGGTTCGACGCACTGTCTGAGTCTTTTCAGGTTGATACTCCTTTGGAGGAAAACCAAGATAGGATTAAGGCTCTCAAGCTAGCCAATGTATTTATTTCTGATGCCACCATGCAGGTTATTAAGCTAGGAGCCAAGATTTCTGGCTTCCCTGTGCTAGCCCGCAGTGCTTTGTGGCTAAAGTCATGGTCAGCGGATGTAACCTAAGTCCAAGCTTTTAGCGCTTCCTTTCAAGGGTAAGATTGGCCCTGATTTGGCAGAAATAACCTCTGACATTACTGGTGGGAAAGAGTCTTTTCTAGCAAAAGACAAGAAAAATAGATCTAAAGGACAACAAAGTAATTTTCGTTCCTTTCGTAACACCAAAGGAAAGTCTTCCTCTCCCTCTTCTAAGCAGGAATTCTCCAAGTCATCTTGGAACCCCAATCAGTCTTGGAACAAGGGAAAGCAATCTAAGAAGCCCGCAGCTAAGCTTAAGTCTGCATTAAGGGGTTGCTCCCAGACTTGGACCAAGTGGGGGGCAGACTTTGTCTGTTTTATCCAGCTTGGGTACGAGATGTCCCAGACCCTTGGGCTGTGGACATAGTGTCTCACAGTTACAAGATAGAATTCAAGACTTTTCCTCCCAGGGGCAGGTTTCTTCTCTCAAGATTATATACAGACCAGATAAGAAGAGAGGCATTCTTTAATTGCGTTCGGGACCTTTCTTCCCTGGGAGTAATATTTCCTGCCCCCGAAAGGGAACAGGGTCTGGGATTCTATTCCAATCTGTTTGTAGTTCCCAAAAAAGAGGGAACTTTCTGTCCTATTTTAGACCTAAAATGTCTAAACAAGTTTCTCAGGGTACCATCCTTCAAGATGGAGACCATTTGGTTCATCCTACCCTTGGTTCAAGAGGGTCAATTCATGACGACCATAGACCTGAAGTATGCGTATCTGCATGTTCCCATTCACAAGGATCATTACAAGTACCTGAGATTTGCTTTTGTAGACACACACTTTCAGTTTGTTGCTCTTCCATTTGGCCCTGCCACACCACCTAGATTTTTTTTTTTTTTTAAAGGTTCTGGACGCTCTCTTGGCAGTGATCAGGGCTCGGGGAATTGCAGTGGCACCTTACCAGGACGACATATTCGTTCAGGCGCCATCTTTTCAACAAGCAAACCCTCATACAGAGATCTTGTTGTCTTTTCTACGTTCCCACGGATGGAAAGTGAATCTGGAGAGTTCCCTTGTTCCAGATACAAGGGTGGTTTTCTTAGGGACCATAATAGATTCCCTGTCTATGGAGATCTATCTGACGGAGGTCAAAAAATCCAAGATTCTATCCTCTTGTCTCTCCATACAGTCTGTTTGGCCATCAGTGGCTCAATGTATGGAGGTTATTGGTCTGATGGTTGCTTCCATGGACATAATTCCCTTTGCTCGATTCCATTTGAGAGCACTACAGCTATGCATGCTCAGACAATGGAACTAGATCAGTTGACGAGACTTTCTCTCCTGTGGCGGTGTTTTCAGGAGCATTTATCTCGAGTCACATGCTTCCGCAGACCTTTCTGAGTCATTGTAACCGCCATTGAGAAAGGACCTTATGATTCAAGGTCCATTCAAGCATCCAAATTTAATTTCTCTGCAACTGACTGCTTGGAGATTGAACGCTTGATTCAATCAAAGCGGGGTTTCTCTGAGTCAGTCATAAATACCTTGATTCAGGCTTGAAAGCCTGTTACCAGGAAAATTTATCATAAGATATGGCGTAAATATCTTTTTTGGTGCAAATCCAAAGGCTTCTCCTGGAGTAAAATCAGGATTCCTAGAATTTTTTCTTTTCTCCAAGAGGGATTGGAGAAAGGATTATCAGCTAGTTCCCTAAAGGGACAGATATCTGCTCTGTCTATTTTTGTTGCACAAGCGTCTGGCAGATGTTCCAGATGTTCAGGCTTTTTGTCAGGCTTTAGTTAGAATTAAGCCTGTGTTTAAACCTATTGCTCCGCCATGGAGTCTAAATTTAGTTCTTAGAGTTCTTCAGGGGGTTCCGTTTGAACCCATGCATTCCATAGATATTAAGCTTTTATCTTGGAAAGTTTTGTTCCTACTTGCTATCTCTTCAGCTCGAAGAGTTTCTGAACTATCTGCATTACAATGTGACTCTCCTTATCTTGTGTTCCATGCTGATAAGGTGGTTTTGTGTACCAAGCCTGGGTTCCTACCTAAGGTTGTTACTAACAGGAATATCAATCAAGAAATTGTTGTTCCTTATCTGTGTCCTAATCCTTCTTGAAATTTTATTTGCAGGCAACCAAAGATTTTCGTCAAACATCTTCTTTGTTTGTTGTCTATTCTGGAAAGCGTAGGGGTCAAAAGGCTACAGCGACTTCTCTTTCCTTTTGGCTGAAAAGCATCATCCGTTTGGCTTATGAGACTGCTGGACAGCAACCTCCTGAAAGGATTACAGCTCATTCTACTAGAGCTGTAGCTTCCACATGGGCTTTTAAAAATGATGCTTCTGTTGAACAGATTTGTAAGGCTGTGACTTGGTCGTTGCTTCATGCCTTTTCAAAATTTTATAAATGTTATACTTTTGCTTCTTCAGAGGCAGTGTTGCCTTCCGTTTAGGTTCCTGTCTTGTCCCTCCCTTCATCCGTGTCCTAAAGCTTTGGTATTGGTATCCCACAAGTTAGGATGAATCCGTGGACTCGGTACATCATGCAAAAGAAAACAAAATTTATGCTTACCTGATAAATTTCTTTCTTTTGCGATGTACCAAGTCCACGGCCCGCCCTGTCTATTCAAGACAGATGGTATTTTTTTATGTAAACTTCAGTCACCTCTGCACCTTTATAGTTTCTCCTTTTCTTCCTTGGTCTTCGGTCGAATGACTGGGGGGTGGAGTTAAGGGGGGAGCTATATAGACAGCTCTGCTGTGGTGCTCTCTTTGCTACTTCCTGTCAGGAAGGACAATATCCCACAAGTTAGGATGAATCCGTGGACTCAGTACATCGCAAAAGAAAGAAATTTATCAGGTAAGCATAAATTTTGTTTTTGAAAGGTGCGGTAGTTACGTTGCGTTACGGCCAAAAAGGTGTGTGGTACAGCTATTCCTAAAAGACTCGTAATAGCAGTGGTAGTGAAAAAGCAGCGTTATGAGGCTTTTTCACTCATAACGCAAAACTCGTAATCTAGCCGAATGTTAACAACTGATGAAGGGCTATAACAGGTTGTAAAAAATAGCTGCAGATTCTCACATAGGCAATGCATTTTCTTGGGCAATATTCTGTCACCTAGTGATTTGCCTACTAGCAGTAGCTCTTAGTTGACTTCTAAGGGCATGTATAGATGTGGCTTTGGTCCCTGCAAGGTGATACTTTTAAATCCAATGTTGCTAACAAATCCTTTAGAATTGATTCTTGTGTAAACTGTAGAGTCAAGGTTGTGGTGTACTTGGCTTGATGTACCTGTTCAGTGAAACAATATGTAGGGTGTACCTCCAGGGAAGCCAGTGAGAGGATCCGACAACACCCCTCTGATATTAAGAGATCTGTTCCACGTTCAGATTTGGCTAAACACTTTATTACGAACTTTTATTAAACTGATGTACAAAAGGGAGGCTTTTTGGATCTTCTCTCTGGCAACACGCATTCCGAATGGATATAACTCCGTTTATGACATAATAAACTTTTGGGAATGATGGTTACTTGAGTTATATGTTGCCATTACATTCATGTAGCAACACTAGGAAATTACTGTGAAAAATGTTGGAAATTAAGGTTGCTGACTTGTAGTATGTTATTGAGACAACATTATAATGAAATAGGAAATGTTAACATCATATGAAATAAATCTTGGGGGTCATGGGTTATATTTTTGTTCACTAAAGTATAGTTATTTGTGAACTCTTTTTGATCACATTAATCCATGAATGGTTGTAAAATATTAAGTGATGAATAGTGCCTCTCTCAATGTGAGAAGTGATTCTCTGTTTAATAAGAGTATCCTTGTTTTGATCATCATTATGACTGTTGCACCATTCAGAATTACTTTTGGGCATTCACTATAGACAATTATACAGAAGGAAGAAGGAATTTTAATGGAGTTTGTGCTGGCCTTTTCGTGTGTGTGTGTATATATATATATATATATATATATATATATATATATATATATATATATACACACACACACTGTATAATAGGATGATACTACTACTCATTTAAAATTGCTATTGTTTTGTCTTATTATGCATTTGTTGATTATGCAATTGCACTGTATTTAATAGTCCTTTAAGGACAGTTATATGATTATTAGATTACATATAGAATGATATATACAAGGCAAACTTACAATTACACTTTTTTAGGTATAGTGATCGCTCAACATTATAGATGACAATTCATGGTCTTTATAACTACTTTATAGAGATAGATAAGCACTCTACGAGGTACAGACAACAGCTCAGTAACTTGTTCTATGGCGAGTTACAACCTAGGAGCAGCCTCTTTTAGCCCAATTGTGCTTTTCATAGAGGAGGACTTTCCTGGATTATCAGTTTGATCTCTAGTAAGATCAGTCCAGTCCCGAAATACCAGGGAATTCTACTCAAAACAAGGAATATGGCAACCCCAGACGATCGTTTCAGCGCTCCCTGTGCCTCGACAGTGAGGTGCAGCCATATCCCTCTAAGCACATTGAACAGAGAGTCAATATCTGGTTTCCCCCATCACCCTTAGGGATACTTCATCTACATACAGATATAGAAGCGCTCTACCAGGAACAAACAGCTCTTTCTAACTACTTTGTTTTAGATACAAGCAATCTCTTAATGTAGAATGGGGGCTGTTTTTTTGTTTACCTTTTTGTAACGTGGTGTTTTAAAATAGAAAAATAAATCTAATTGGTATAACATTACCTTTCAAACCTTTGGTTGACTATTGTTGCAGAGAGTCTGGTCATTACTTATCTGTCTGTAGCTGGTATGGCCTTCACCACAAATGGGTATCTCCTTGATTCTCTCCAGAATGTCTATAGGCTGACTATCCAGGGTTCGTCCTTGCTGATTACATCTTTAAAAAACCTGTTGGTTGCAAGCGTAGACTGTGTGTTAGGGCTTTATCAGCTAGTTGATGTGCTAGATCCTTATTAATTCTTATTACCCAAGTATAACTTTAAGTTCCTTTTTAGATAAAGCTGTGGCATTTCTTAGGCTCCTTATTATGTGCAGCAAACAAGGCAGGCGGGCACGGAGGTAAATAACCTTTTAATTTATTAGCAGAAACGCCAAAACATAAATACAGAAGTCTGTAAGGTAGGAGATACGGTCTTACAAATTTCGGCTAAGCATTGCCTTACTCATAGACTTATTATGTGGGCATGTTTATGGGAATATACTTTGCTACAATATCCTTAAATAGACATTAGGGCTGCACGATTAATCGCGGGTGCGGTTTTAAACCGCGATTAATCACTGTGGTTTTAAAAACGCAAGAGTATTCCATTTTGGCCCCGCTCCCTTTGACGTCACCTATGACGTACAGGAGGGCCGCTGACTTGCCGTATCCACATTGCGACATTGAGCCGACTTACTGCGGATCGCTGTGACTGATGCAGGTTACAGGGAGGGGGTGCGTGCGCCGTGGAAAATGCGAGTTACAGGGAGGGGGGTGCGCTGGGACTTATGTGGGTTGGGGGCTTATGATAGTTACAGGCGGTGCGGTACTTATGATGTTAAAGGCTGTGCTTATTGGGGGTTACAGTAGGAGCTGATGGGGCTTATGTAGGTTACAGAGGGGGGCTTATGGGGGTTACAGGGGGTGCCGGGGTTACAGTGGTAGCTGGGGGGCTTATTTAGGTTACAGAGGGGGGCATATGGGGGTTACAGTGGGTGCCGACGTGAAAATAGCGATTAAATCGAAATTGCGATTTTATTTTTTTATTGCAAATTTTTTTTACCCCATATCGCCCATCCCTAATACACATATAAAGTGTGGCATGTGATATTACACTGAAGCATATCCCCTCATATGTTAAAAGGACATTGTAATGCAAAATTACCTGCTGAACTTTGTTAAAGCATGTAATGTGTGCACTACTGGCCCTAGCTTTGTGTGTTTGACCCCCACAATGGGGTTGTAGGCATAAATATTCACGATCAAGAGGTGGAAAGATTTGTAATTGCAATGAAATGTTTGTGGTTACTTAAAATTTGTTTTATTATATGAAACTGTTTACGCATGTCATAAAAAAAGTGAAAAATTAGCTCAGATTCATTAGGCAGTCATTATCAATATTAAATCATTTTGCCTTCATGTTTTAGTTTACTTTAGCAAGTATTTAAAAATAAGTGTAATCACTCTCTGCCTCTCCCAAACAATCCTCTTTCTAAGGATATGTGAATAAGGTAAATAGTAAAAGAAATAGAAAGGGCGCTAAAAAGCGCAGTAAAAATGTAACAAAAATATCAAAACAATAACTATTATACGATACTTTGTAACAAAGCAAATATACCATTCATATGTGGTGACTTATCATCCAATATGCACAAATTATGTGTGGAAATACATTCATAAGTAATTAATAAGGGGAAAAAAGTTTTTCTAAATAACACAGAATTTAATTGCAATGTTAAAAATCTTTAAAACATATAAAATATATAGACAATACATTGTCGCATTCTTGTTATGCCAGGTATCTGATGGATAATAGTCCAAAAGACCAATAAGTTAATAGTAGTTTTTCATGAGATATTTTAGATGGTATTTATATCTAACATGCAGAGATACCTGGACCATAACTAAATAGTATAAAGAACAGAACATTAATACATTCATTATGCAACGGGCTAGAAACTATTGGGTAAATAATTATTAAGATGATATTTATTATATCTACAGTAACATACATAGATACTTGGACCTTAACTAAATAGTGTAAAAAAATCAACAGTTGTACATTAGACTTGTGCATGGTCGAAAAATTTGGTTCGGATCGATTCGAATTCGGAAAAATTTGAATCAATTTGTTTCGGATTCGAATAAATTTGGCTGGGTTTGGTTCGGAAATACGGAATTTCGGTATGTGTTAGGTGGGATGTGCTGTGTATTAGACTAGTATTATGTACTGTATATTAGGTGTAACCCATAGCAGAGTGATATAACCTAATATACAGTACAATACTAGTGTAATCCATGGCCATCCGAATTTACCGAATAAATCCGAACCAATTCGGATTTATTTGGTACTACCGTAATAAGGAAATTCGAATCGATCCGAATTTAACAAATTTGTCTGAATTTAGATTCGGAACGATTCGAAACGCACATGTCTATTGTACATTCATTATGCAACGGGCTAGAAATTATTAGGTAAATAGTTATGGATTCCTAGGTTATATTTATATTCTCTAAAAAGATTTTAACATCTGAGATGTAATAAAATATTATCCAATACATAAAATGTGATAAAAGCATTCTGATCAGACCATCACTACTTTATTTAGTCAGAAATGGGGACAGGTCTAGTTCAGAATTAAGGCCATTTGGGTACAATGTATTTGTTGTATATTTATTCAGCCTCCTTATATAGGAGTTTTTTCTCAAAGTTTCCACCTCTCCAGTCTGATCGTACTTTGCAGATGCCCCAATATTTAAAATGCTTTAGGTTGTTACCCTGTTTCTCTTGGAAATGTTTGTATAGGTGTGGATCTAGATTTCCCTTTTCAATACAACAGAGATGTTCCCTTATTTGATCTCTTAGACTTCAAGTGGTCTCACCCAAATATATCAGGTTACACGGTGCACTGTATCATATAAGTAACACCCTTTTGTGTTCAGTACTACAAAAGATTTTTTGTTTTTAATGCTGAACCTACACTCACAACAAGTAAAACAAGGATAAAGGCCTTTTAATTCTTGTCCGCTCAGATTCACATCCTTTAGTGTAAGATTTTTCTTTTTGAACTCACTCTGTGCTAAACGTGATTTAAAAATTTTCGCCCTCTTATAAACCATCTTTGGTGTGGGTATGTGTATGATTTTTCTAATAATATTGTGGTCACTACTGTACTGAGTTATAAATGGAACATCTATAGTGTGTGTCTCTTTTACCCTTAACCTGGTTGTATTCAATTAATGTTCATCTACCAGTCTTGTTAGCTACAACAGAGATGTGCCCTTATTCTATCTCTTAGACTTCTAGAGGTCTCACCCAAATATATTGGGTTACAAGTGCACTGTATCATATAAATAACACCCTTTTGTGTGCATCTAATGATGTCTTTTATTCCAAATTCTTTACCGGTGTTAGGTACTACAAACGATTTCTTTCTTTTTAATGCTGAACCTACATGCACGACAAGTAAAACAGGGATAAATGCCTTTTAATTATTGTTTGCTCAGATCCACATCTATAGTGTTTGTGTCTCTTTTACCCTTAACCCGGTTGTATTCAATTAAGGTTCCTCTATCGATCTTGTTAGCTCTCTCCTTTGCAAGATCTATAATGTTTTTATTGTAGCCTCGTTCATAAAATCTATTCTCTAAAATTGTAACGTGTTGTTCATAATCAACGATTTTTGGGTAATTTTTCTTAATCCTTAGGAACTGTCCTACTGGTACATTATCTACCCATCTTTTGTAGTGACAGCTATTTCCATGGATATAGTTGTTCGAATAAAGAAAAAACATCCTTGTTTCAAATTTCCCATCTTCAAACATAATTTCCAAGCCTAGGAAGGAGATTTTTTCTGAACTATATTGGTAAGTATTTCTCCTTCAATGGTCAATACTTCCTTCCGTTTGGAAGGAACAGCAATAGGCACGAGATTTGTGCCAAGCTGCGCTAACCTGTTTATGGGTAATTGGGAGAAGAGATTTTTCTCCTCCACGGGGCTTAGCGCGAATCTCGTGCTTTTTAAAAGGTATATTGATTATATACTTATAATTTGGTATGTAAGTGAATTGGGCCTTAAACAATTGTTTGATGATATGAATATTAATAATAGATGATTAAAATTCACTTACCAATATAGTTTCCATCATATTAAGAGATGGGAAATTTGAAACAAGGTTGTTTTTTAAACTTGATTCGAACAACTATATCCATAGAAATAGCTGTCACTATAAAAGATGGGTAAATAATGTACCAGTAGGACAGTTCCTAAGGATTAAGAAAAAATGCTAAAAAATCGATGATTATGAACAACAGGTTACAATTTTAGAGAATAGATTTTATGAACGAGGCTACAATAAAGATATTATAGATCTTGCAAAGGAGAGAGCTAACAAGACTGGTAGAGGAACCCTAATTGAATACAACCAGGTTAAGGGTAAAAGAGACACAAACACTATAGATGTTCCATTTATAACTCAGTACAATAGTGACCACAATATTATTAGAAAAATCATACACAAACACTGGCATTTGATTAAGTCAGACTCAATTTTAGGAGACACTATTTCACCCACACCAAAGATGGTTTATAAGAGGGCGAATCATTTTAAATCACATTTAGCACTGAGTGAGTTCAAAAAGAAAAATCTTACACTAAAGGATGTGGATCTGAGCGGACAAGAATTAAAAGGCTTTTATCCCTTTTTTACTTGTCGTGCGTATAGGTTCAGCATTAAAAAGAGAGAAATCTTTTGTAGTACCGAACACTGGTAAAGAATTTGGAATAAGACATACAAAAGGGTGTTATTTATATGATACAGTGCACCGTGTAACCTGATATATTTGGGTAAGACCACTAGAAGTCTAAAAGATCGAATAAGGGAACATCTCTGTTGTATCAAAAAGGGAAATCTAGATCCACACCTATACAAACATTTCCAAGAGAAACAGGGTAACAACCTAAAGTATTTTAAATATTGGGGCATCTGCAAAGTACAATCAGACTGGAGGGGGGGGGGGAACTTAGAGAAAAAACTCTTATATAAGGAGGCTAAATTAATATACAACATAAATACATTTATACCCAAATGGCCTTAATTCTGAACTAGACCTGTCCCCATTTCTGACTGAATAAAGTAGTGATGGTCTGATCACAATGCTTTTATCACATTTTATGTATTGGATAATATTTTACTGCATCTCAGATGTTAAAAATTTTTTTAGAGACTATAAATATAACCTAGGAATTCATAACTATTTACCTAATAATTTCTAGCCCGTTGCATAATGAATTTATTACTGTTCTGTTTTCTCCAACATAGGTGTGTCCGGTCCACGGCGTCATCCTTACTTGTGGGATATTCTCTTCCCCAACAGGAAATGGCAAAGAGCCCAGCAAAGCTGGTCACATGATCCCTCCTAGGCTCCGCCTACCCCAGTCATTCTCTTTGCCGTTGTACAGGCAACATCTCCACGGAGATGGCTTAGAGTTTTTTAGTGTTTAACTGTAGTTTTTATTATTCAATCAAGAGTTTGTTATTTTAAAATAGTGCTGGTATGTACTATTTACTCAGAAACAGAAAAGAGATGAAGATTTCTGTTTGTATGAGGAAAATGATTTTAGCAACCGTTACTAAAATCCATGGCTGTTCCACACAGGACTGTTGAGAGGAATTAACTTCAGTTGGGGGAACAGTGAGCAGTCTCTTGCTGCTTGAGGTATGACACATTCTAACAAGACGATGTAATGCTGGAAGCTGTCATTTTCCCTATGGGATCCGGTAAGCCATGTTTATTAAGATAGTAAATAAGGGCTTCACAAGGGCTTATTAAGACTGTAGACTTTTTCTGGGCTAAATCGATTCATTATTAACACATATTTAGCCTTGAGGAATCATTTAATCTGGGTATTTTGATAAGATTATATCGGCAGGCACTGTTTTAGACACCTTATTCTTTAGGGGCTTTCCCAAATCATAGGCAGAGCCTCATTTTCGCGCCGGTGTTGCGCACTTGTTTTTGAGAGGCATGACATGCAGTCGCATGTGTGAGGAGCTCTGATACATAGAAAAGACTTTCTGAAGGCGTCATTTGGTATCGTATTCCCCTTTGGGCTTGGTTGGGTCTCAGCAAAGCAGATACCAGGGACTGTAAAGGGGTTAAAGTTAAAAACGGCTCCGGTTCCGTTATTTTAAGGGTTAAAGCTTCCAAATTTGGTGTGCAATACTTTTAAGGCTTTAAGACACTGTGGTGAAATTTTGGTGAATTTTGAACAATTCCTTCATATTTTTTCGCAATTGCAGTAATAAAGTGTGTTCAGTTTAAAATTTAAAGTGACAGTAACGGTTTTATTTTAAAACGTTTTTTGTACTTTGTTATCAAGTTTATGCCTGTTTAACATGTCTGAACTACCAGATAGACTGTGTTCTGAATGTGGGGAAGCCAGAGTTCCTTCTCATTTAATTAAATGTGATTTATGTGACAATGACAATGATGCCCAAGATGATTCCTCAAGTGAGGGGAGTAAGCATGGTACTGCATCATTCCCTCCTTCGTCTACACGAGTCTTGCCCACTCAGGAGGCCCCTAGTACATCTAGCGCGCCAATACTCCTTACTATGCAACAATTAACGGCTGTAATGGATAATTCTGTCAAAAACATTTTAGCCAAAATGCACACTTATCAGCGTAAGCGCGACTGCTCTGTTTTAGACACTGAAGAGCATGACGACGCTGATAATAATGGTTCTGAAGGGCCCCTAAACCAGTCTGATGGGGCCAGGGAGGTTTTGTCTGAGGGAGAAATTACTGATTCAGGGAACATTTCTCAACAAGCTGAACCTGATGTGATTACGTTTAAATTTAAGTTGGAACATCTCCGCATTCTGCTTAAGGAGGTATTATCCACTCTGGATGATTGTGACAAGTTGGTCATCCCAGAGAAACTATGTAAAATGGACAAGTTCCTAGAGGTCCCGGGGCTCCCAGAAGCTTTTCCTATACCCAAGCGGGTGGCGGACATTGTAAATAAAGAATGGGAAAGGCCCGGTATTCCTTTCGTCCCTCCCCCCATATTTAAAAAATTGTTTCCCATGGTCGACTCCAGAAAGGACTTATGGCAGACAGTCCCCAAGGTCGAGGGAGCGGTTTCCACTTTAAACAAACGCACCACTATACCCATAGAAGATAGTTGTGCTTTCAAAGATCCTATGGATAAAAAATTAGAAGGTTTACTTAAAAAGATGTTTGTTCAGCAGGGTTACCTTCTACAACCAATTTCATGCATTGTCCCTGTCGCTACAGCCGCGTGTTTCTGGTTCGATGAGCTGGTAAAGGCGGTCGATAGTGATTCTCCTCCTTATGAGGAGATTATGGACAGAATCAATGCTCTCAAGTTGGCTAATTCTTTCACCCTAGACGCCACTTTGCAATTGGCTAGGTTAGCGGCTAAGAATTCTGGGTTTGCTGTTGTGGCGCGCAGAGCGCTTTGGTTGAAATCTTGGTCAGCTGATGCGTCTTCCAAGAACAAGCTACTTAACATTCCTTTCAAGGGGAAAACGCTGTTTGGCCCTGACTTGAAAGAGATTATCTCTGATATCACTGGGGGTAAGGGCCACGCCCTTCCTCAGGATCGGCCTTTCAAGGCCAAAAATAAACCTAATTTTCGTCCCTTTCGTAGAAACGGACCAGCCCAAAGTGCTACGTCCTCTAAGCAAGAGGGTAATACTTCTCAAGCCAAGCCAACTTGGAGACCAATGCAAGGCTGGAAAGAGGGAAAGCAGGCCAAAAAACCTGCCACTGCTACCAAGACAGCATGAAATGTTGGCCCCCGATCCGGGACCGGATCTGGTGGGGGGCAGACTCTCTCTCTTCGCTCAGGCTTGGGCAAGAGATGTTCTGGATCCTTGGGCGCTAGAAATAGTCTCCCAAGGTTATCTTCTGGAATTCAAGGGGCTTCCCCCAAGGGGGAGGTTCCACAGGTCTCAGTTGTCTTCAGACCACATAAAAAGACAGGCATTCTTACGTTGTGTAGAAGACCTGTTAAAAATGGGAGTGATTCATCCTGTTCCATTAGGAGAACAAGGGATGGGGTTCTACTCCAATCTGTTCATAGTTCCCAAAAAAGAGGGAACGTTCAGACCAATCTTAGATCTCAAGATCTTAAACAAGTTTCTCAAGGTTCCATCGTTCAAAATGGAAACCATTCGAACAATTCTTCCTTCCATCCAGGAAGGTCAATTCATGACCACGGTGGATTTAAAGGATGCGTATCTACATATTCCTATCCACAAGGAACATCATCGGTTCCTAAGGTTCGCATTCCTGGACAAGCATTACCAGTTCGTGGCGCTTCCTTTCGGATTAGCCACTGCTCCAAGGATTTTCACGAAGGTACTAGGGTCCCTTCTAGCTGTGCTAAGACCAAGGGGCATTGCTGTAGTACCTTACTTGGACGACATTCTGATTCAAGCGTCGTCCCTTCCTCAAGCAAAGGCTCACACGGACATCGTCCTGGCCTTTCTCAGATCTCACGGATGGAAAGTGAACGTGGAAAAGAGTTCTCTATCTCCGTCAACAAGGGTTCCCTTCTTGGGAACAATAATAGACTCTTTAGAAATGAGGATTTTTCTGACAGAGGCCAGAAAAACAAAACTTCTAGAAGACCAGAGTGGGTCATTGTCACGACCGACGCCAGTCTGATGGGCTGGGGCGCGGTCTGGGGATCCCTGAAAGCTCAGGGTCTTTGGTCTCGGGAAGAATCTCTTCTACCGATAAATATTCTGGAACTGAGAGCGATATTCAATGCTCTCAAGGCTTGGCCTCAGCTAGCGAGGGCCAAGTTCATACGGTTTCAATCAGACAACATGACAACTGTTGCGTACATCAACCATCAGGGGGGAACAAGGAGTTCCCTGGCGATGGAAGAAGTGACCAAAATCATTCTATGGGCGGAGTCTCACTCCTGCCACCTGTCTGCTATCCACATCCCAGGAGTGGAAAATTGGGAAGCGGATTTTCTGAGTCGTCAGACATTGCATCCGGGGGAGTGGGAACTCCATCCGGAAATCTTTGCCCAAGTCACTCAACTGTGGGGCATTCCAGACATGGATCTGATGGCCTCTCGTCAGAACTTCAAAGTTCCTTGCTACGGGTCCAGATCCAGGGATCCCAAGGCGGCTCTAGTGGATGCACTATTAGCACCTTGGACCTTCAAACTAGCTTATGTATTCCCGCCGTTTCCTCTCATCCCCAGGCTGGTAGCCAGGATCAATCAGGAAAGGGCGTCGGTGATCTTGATAGCTCCTGCGTGGCCACGCAGGACTTGGTATGCAGATCTGGTGAATATGTCATCGGCTCCACCATGGAAGCTACCTTTGAGACGAGACCTTCTTGTTCAAGGTCCGTTCGAACATCCGAACCTGGTCTCACTCCAGCTGACTGCCTGGAGATTGAACGCTTGATCTTATCGAAGAGAGGGTTCTCAGATTCTGTTATCGATACTCTTGTTCAGGCCAGAAAGCCTGTAACTAGAAAGATTTACCACAAAATTTGGAAAAAATATATCTGTTGGTGTGAATCTAAAGGATTCCCTTGGGACAAGGTTAAGATTCCTAAGATTCTATCCTTCCTTCAAGAAGGATTGGAAAAAGGATTATCTGCAAGTTCCCTGAAGGGACAGATTTCTGCCTTGTCTGTGTTACTTCACAAAAAGCTGGCAGCTGTGCCAGATGTTCAAGCCTTTGTTCAGGCTCTGGTTAGAATCAAGCCTGTTTACAAACCTTTGACTCCTCCTTGGAGTCTCAACTTAGTTCTTTCAGTTCTTCAGGGGGTTCCGTTTGAACCCTTACATTCCGTTGATATTAAGTTATTATCTTGGAAAGTTTTGTTTTTGGTTGCAATTTCTTCTGCTAGAAGAGTTTCAGAATTATCTGCTCTGCAGTGTTCTCCTCCTTATCTGGTGTTCCATGCAGATAAGGTGGTTTTACGTACTAAACCTGGTTTTCTTCCAAAAGTTGTTTCTAACAAAAACATTAACCAGGAGATTATCGTACCTTCTCTGTGTCCGAAACCTGTTTCGAAGAAGGAACGTTTGTTGCACAATTTGGATGTTGTTCGCGCTCTAAAATTCTATTTAGATGCTACAAAGGATTTTAGACAAACATCTTCCTTGTTTGTTGTTTATTCCGGTAAAAGGAGAGGTCAAAAAGCAACTTCTACCTCTCTCTCTTTTTGGATTAAAAGCATCATCAGATTGGCTTACGAGACTGCCGGACGGCAGCCTCCCGAAAGAATCACAGCTCATTCCACTAGGGCTGTGGCTTCCACATGGGCCTTCAAGAACGAGGCTTCTGTTGATCAGATATGTAGGGCAGCGACTTGGTCTTCACTGCACACTTTTACCAAATTTTACAAGTTTGATACTTTTGCTTCTTCTGAGGCTATTTTTGGGAGAAAGGTTTTGCAAGCCGTGGTGCCTTCCATCTAGGTGACCTGATTTGCTCCCTCCCATCATCCGTGTCCTAAAGCTTTGGTATTGGTTCCCACAAGTAAGGATGACGCCGTGGACCGGACACACCTATGTTGGAGAAAACAGAATTTATGTTTACCTGATAAATTACTTTCTCCAACGGTGTGTCCGGTCCACGGCCCGCCCTGGTTTTTTAATCAGGTCTGATAATTTATTTTCTTTAACTACAGTCACCACGGTATCATATGGTTTCTCCTATGCAAATATTCCTCCTTAACGTCGGTCGAATGACTGGGGTAGGCGGAGCCTAGGAGGGATCATGTGACCAGCTTTGCTGGGCTCTTTGCCATTTCCTGTTGGGGAAGAGAATATCCCACAAGTAAGGATGACGCCGTGGACCGGACACACCGTTGGAGAAAGTAATTTATCAGGTAAACATAAATTCTGTTTTTCAGACTATTTAGTTATGGTCCAGGTATCTCTGCATGTTAGATATAATAAATACCATCTTAATAATTATTTACCTAATCATTTCTAGCCCGTTGCATAATTAATGTACAACTGTTTTGTTTTTTTACACTATTTAGTTATTGTCCAGGCATCTATGTATGTTAGATATAATAAATACCATCTTAATTATTTACCAAATAATTTGTAGCCCGTTGCATAATGAGTGTATCAATGTTCTGTTCTTTGTACTACTTAGTTATGGTCCAGGTATCTCTGCATGTTAGATATAAATACCGTCTAAAATATCTCATGGACTACTACAAAACTAAAAGTGAGCAAATATCTACCAAAAGGGATATTGCATGGACACTTATGGATACAAATAGGAAAATACCTCCTTAAAATTACACCCACCACCTAATTAGTACAACCAATCAAAGAGGTTTAGAAGGTATTTAAAGGGAGCAGCCACAACTCAAACTCATCTTGAAAAAGCCCCATAAGTGGGTGAAATGCGTCGATACGATTGAGGATTGAGTGGCAGTACTTTTCCAACCGTTCACTTAGTTTGGCCAAACCACAAAGTAAAAGAATCGTTTTTGCAAAAGGATACGCTCTTACTACATCACAAAGAGTGTTGACACTGGCACCTGCGTACTCTGTACTTAAGAGCATGATCCGCCGGTATAGAGCAGTCACTGACAGCAGACCTGTCCTGCAGCCGTTGGCGTATGACGTCATCAGACACGGCCGCCGGTAAGGAGAGACAAACACCGGAGCTGACACGCTTATCGGGAGATCCTTCTATAACCGCAAGGTACACCGCTAACTTAGCCACTGGCTATAGCTTGGAATAGGGGTGAGTACCTGATTGTCACAGAACTCTCTATTTTGTGGGCCACAAACCATCGACCTAATAAGGCGAAGCCCAAAAGATATACAGATAATAATACATAACCCATTTGAAATTTATAGTGGATATTTGAAGTGATTTTTGGGAGACATCCCAGGACTAAACTACTATTAACTTATTGGTCTTTTGGACTGTTATCCGACAGTCCGTCAGATACCTGGCATAACAAGAATGCGACAAATTGTCTATATATTTTATATATTAACGATTTTTAACATTGCAATTAAATTCAGTGTTTTTTAGAAATACTGTACTTTTTTCCCTTATTAATTTCTTATGAATGAATTTTCACACATAATTTGTGCATATCGGATAAGTCACCACACATGAATTGTATATTTGCTTTGATACGAAGTATTGTATAATAGTTATCGTTTTAATATTTTTGTGACATTTTTACTCCGCTTTTTAGCTCCCTTCCTATTTCTTTAACTATTTAGTTTACTTTGGCCACATAAATATTGCTTCCCACAAGGTCTGTGAAAAGGTTTGGAAAAATCTTTTTTAAAACTTTGAGAAAAAATTCCTACATAAGGAGGCTGATATACAACATAAATACATTATACCCAAATGGCCTTTATTCTGAACTAGACCTGAAGGTATCGGGGATTGAAGTGGGTACCTTATACCCACTTCAATCCCCGATACCTTCAGGCCAAAAACAACACATGCAAGATTTTTTTGAACACCAGTTAATGTAATGAAAATAAATGAGTATCTTTCTTTCTCTTTTGTTTGTCAAATAAAATTGATGCTTTATTTCCTTCATACAGATCTACAGTATGGTATTAAGGCTTTCTGCGTTAGTTGAGGAAAAAATGAAGGTTATTATCTCAGAATATAAAGCTACCAGTAAATCTAAGAAAACATTTCAAAAGGAAGGTCATCCTTATAGTACAAGGAGAAAAGTATCTAACCGGGCTCGACAAAAGAGGAAATCCTACAGGTAATGTTTAGGATAATTTGTTTAAAAAAAAATAAAAAATTAAAAGTCCTTTTTGATTATATCAGATAAAAATGTATTTCATGTCAGTGTCTGCTAGTTTGAGTTGTAAGTAATCTCAAATAGCTATATATTTATTTTTTGACACACAGGAAGGAAAAGCAAAGACCTTTGATGTCTTCATCCGAAAATGAATCTGAGCTAGAACAATCATCACTATCTACCTCAAGTGGAGTAAACAGTGTTTCTCGCAAAACCACCATAGCAACAAAAACTGTGAGAGGATCTCAGAGAGAATCTGCTAGCAATACACACCCCACTGGAAGCAATGATCCAAGTTTTTCTCTATCAGGTGATAATTTTTATTTATTCTTTGCATTTCTTATGATACATCATTTCTTTCCTAAGATATGGAGAGTCCACAACATCAATTACTAGTGGGAATATCACTCCTGGCCAGCAGGAGGAGGCAAAGAGCACCACAGCAAAGCTGTTAAGTGTCACTCCCCTACCCACAATCCCCAGTCATTCTCTTTGCCTCTGTCAATGGAGGAGGTGAAGTTTGGTGTCTGAAGAAAATATTTTTTCTCCAACATTGGTGTGTCCGGTCCACGGCATCATCCTTGTGGGAATATCTCTTCCCCAACAGGAAATGGCAAAGAGTCCCAGCAAAAGCTGTCCATATAGTCCCTCCTAGGCTCCGCCCACCCCAGTCATTCTCTTTGCCGTTGCACAGGCAACATCTCCACGGAGATGGTTAAGAGTATGTGGTGTTTAGTTGTAGTTTTTTATTCTACTATCAAGAGTTTGTTATTTTAAAATAGTGCTGGTATGTACTATTTACTCTGAAACAGAAAAAGATGAAGAGTTCTGTTTGTGAGAGGAAGATGATTTTAGCAGACAGTAACTAAAATCGTTTGCTGTTTCCACATAGGACTGTTGAGATGAAGTAACTTCAGTTGGGGGAAACAGTTAGCAGACTTTTCTGCTTAAGGTATGACTAGCCATATTTCTAACAAGACTGTGTAATGCTGGAAGGCTGTCATTTCCCCTCATGGGGACCGGTAAGCCATTTTCTTAGTCTCAAACAGAATAAAGGGCTTAATATGGGCTGTAAAACTGGTAGACACTTTTATGGGCAAAATCGATTGCTTTATTTGAGTATTTTATACATGTTTATGCTTGAAATTCACACTTATAAGCTTGGGGAACGTTTTTTAATGTCAGGCACTGAGTTAGACACCTTTCCAGTCAGGAAGGGCCTTCCTAGTTGTAGGCTGAGCCTCATTTTCGTGCCATTACTGCGCAGTTACTTTTGAGAGCAAGACATGCAGATGCATGTGTGTGGATCTGAAAGTAGTTGGAAAGGTTCCTAGAAGGCTTCATTTGGTATCGTATTCCCCCCTGGGTTTGGTAAAGTCGCAGCAAAGGCTGTAGCTGGGACTGTAGAGGGGTTAAAACTGTAACCGGCTCCGGTTTCGTTATTTTAAGGGTTAAAGCTCTGAAATTTGGTGTGCAATACTTTTAATGCTTTAAGACATTGTGGTGAAAATTTGGTAAATTGTGAACAATTCCTTCATACTTTTTCACATATTCAGTAATAAAGTGTGCACTGTTTAAAATTTAAAGAGACAGTAACGTTTTTGTTTTAAAACGGTTTTTGTGTTTTTTTGACAAGTTTAAGCCTGTTTAACATGTCTGTACCTTCAGATAAGCTATGTTCTATATGTATGAAAGTCAATGTGTCTCCCCCTTCAAAATTGTGTGATAATTGTGCCATAGCGTCCAAACAAAGTAAGGACAGTGCTGCCACAGATATTAAAATTGCCCAAGATGTTTCATCAGATGAAGGGAGTAGACATAGTTCTACATCATCTCCTTCTGTGTCTACGCCAGTTTTGCCCACGCAGGAGGTCCCTAGTACTTCTAGCGCGCCAATGCTTATTACTAATTATTGCTTATTATTAACAATTGACGGCAGTAATGGATAACTCCATAGCAAATATTTTATCCAAAATGCCTACATATCAGAGAAAGCGCGATTGCTCTGTTTTAAACACTGAAGAGCAGGAGGGCGCTGATAATTGCTCTGTCATACCCTCACACCAATCTGAAGGGGCCATGAGGGAGGTTTTGTCAGATGGAGAAATTTCAGATTCAGGAAAAATTTCTCAACAAGCTGAACCTGATGTTGTGAAATTTAAATTTAAATTAGAGCATCCCCGCGCACTGCTTAAGGAGGTGTTATCTACGCTGGATGATTGTGACAACCTGGTCATTCCAGAAAAATTATGCAAGATGGACAAGTTCCTAGAGGTTCCGGTGCACCCCGACGCTTTTCCTATACCCAAGCGGGTGGCGGACATAGTGAATAAGGAGTGGGAGAAGCCCGGCATACTTTTTGTCCCCCCTCCTATATTTAAGAAATTATTTCCTATGGTCGACCCCAGAAAGGACTTATGGCAGACAGTCCCTAAGGTCGAGGGGGCAGTTTCTACTCTAAACAAGCGCACTACTATTCCTATCGAGGATAATTGTGCTTTCAAAGATCCTATGGATAAAAAATTGGAGGGTTTGCTTAAAAAGATTTTTGTACAGCAAGGTTACCTCCTGCAACCCATTTCGTGCATTGTTCCTGTCACTACAGCAGCGTGCTTCTGGTTCGAGGAACTAGAAAAGTCGCTCAGTAGAGAGACTCCGTATGAGGAGGTTATGGACAGAGTTCACGCACTCAAGTTGGCTAATTCTTTTATTTTAGATGCCGCTTTGCAATTAGCTAGATTAGCGGCGAAAAATTCAGGGTTTGCAATTGTGGCGCGCAGAGCACTTTGGCTAAAGTCTTGGTCAGCGGATGTATCTTCCAAGACAAAATTGCTTAATATCCCCTTCAAGGGTAAAACTCTCTTTGGGCCAGAATTGAAAGAGATTATCTCAGACATCACTGGGGGAAAGGGCCACGCCCTCCCACAAGATAGGCCTTTCAAAGCCAAGAATAAGTCTAATTTTCGTTCCTTTCGCAATTTCAGGAACGGACCGGCCTCTAACTCTGCATCCTCTAAGCAAGAGGGTAATGCTTCCCAAACCATACCAGCCTGGAAACCGATGCAAGGCTGGAACAAGGGTAAGCAGGCCAAGAAGCCTGCTGCTGCTAACAAAACAGCATGAAGGAGTAGCCCCCGATCCGGGACCGGATCTAGTAGGGGGCAGACTCTCTCTCTTTGCTCAGGCTTGGGCAACAGATGTTCAGGATCCCTGGAGCCCCCGATCCGGGACCGGATCTAGTAGGGGGCAGACTCTCTCTCTTTGCTCAGGCTTGGGCAAGAGATGTTCAGGATCCCTGGACACTAGAAATAGTTTCTCAGGGTTATCTTCTGGAATTCAAGGAACTACCCCCAAGGGGAAGGTTCCACATGTCTCACTTATCCTCAAACCAAATAAAGAGACAGGCATTCTTACATTGTGTAGAAGACCTGTTAAAGATGGGAGTGATACACCCAGTTCCAACGGCGGAACAAGGAATGGGATTTTACTCAAATCTGTTTATAGTTCCCAAAAAAGAGGGAACTTTCAGACCAAGCAATAATAGATATACTAAGAACTAATAAGCGCAGAGTGTAATCGCTAAACTCCTGAGTTACCTTAGGGTCCCTTTCAAAGGTTTGAAGAATCAACAAAAATAGTTAAATTAATCAGGAGCGCTAAAAAGCTAAAAGCGATTATCTGATGGTATTAATAAAGTGCCAGGTGTATGTGCAAAAAATTGTGAAAATTTTAATAAAGTGCAGAAAAAATTAAAATACTTCAAATAAGTGAGGTTTAATCGATAATTGTTTATCTGAAATGTACTATAAAGTGAATAAGTGTAGTCATAAAACCAGACAGGTATATGTCTATTAGCATATGCCTCTATGGATTACTAAAAAATAAAACGAAATGATCCTCTGATCAAATATTTACAAAAAAACAGTCTGTTATTCAGGACTGTGTATGGTGTTAGAAAGTGCTATAAGATAAAATTAGGCGAAGGAGAACAATCTCTTCATTGATTAATAAAATTATAAATATTAAATCTATAAATACAGATTCAAATACTTAAATAGTGTAATGTGGGATTTAAAACACAAATTATCTACAGTTAATAACTAAGTATCAGAACATTCGGATTGTATGTAATGGTGATGGTAATAAATGCACAATGAATAAGGAATTAGGCTCTGCTTAAAATTTAATCTGTTATAAACAAGTGCAAGCAAATCTTATAATTGTTAAAAACGGACGTCTCCGTGTAACATCAAAGTTAAAATTAGGGTTGCCACCACATTTAAAAAGGAGAAATTGGCTTTATACACAGAAAAATTCCGGATATCCAATTGAACAGTCTATATTATAAACGGGAAATCTTTTCTTACCCGTAATCAGTCCACGAAAACAGTTTGGAGGGGAGATTTTTCTGACTTACCCCCAAACAATTCAGCCGTCAGTCCTGTAGATAGAAAATTACCGCCGTAGCGGAGTGACGTCACTTTTTTATAGGTGCTGTCTGCAGAGTGCAATCTGATTGGTCCTTAGGTGGGCAGTGTCAGATTTCTTACTGCCGTGATCCTTTTGAATGGAGTATCCGCTCTTAAGTGCCAACGAGCACGCAGGATACTATTTAGATCATCCGTTGTAGGGGGACAACAGTCTCAGCGGTGTGTAGGTACTATAGTCTCACCTCACTTCAAAATAGAGCCGGTCTGATGCACACAGTTTCCAAATGTGCCGTAGATGTAGAATCTTTTATTTCAAAAGTGCTGGTGCCTCTATGGAAAGTGCTGGTGCTATTTCACGGATTGTGTTAGCCAGACATTAACCAAGGCAGTATTTATGAAATAGAAAGTTTTTCTTTTTTTAAAAGCAGAATATCAATTCAAACTGCAATTGTAGCAACAAAGTTCATAGGCAACTAACATCAACGCGTTTCTCCCTGTGCAGGGCTTTTTCAAGATGAAAGTGTTGCCAACAGTTGCACCTTTTTAAAGGTGTTCCTAATTTTCTATTGGTTCAATGAAATTAGTTAAGGTGGTTTAGGCAATTTCATAAGGTGGTATTGGCAAACCTCTATTTGGGCAACCTTACTAATAATTTATGTGCAAATACATATATAGCAATTCCAAATGTAAAAGAATTTTCAATTTTTAGAAGTATATCAATTAAAACCTATATTATTAAAAATTCTTAAAAAGTACACAGATATCTAATTGAATTTATTAGATGTAGGATATTCATATCCAATAAAAGTTTGGATCTAAATTATAGAATATAAATATAGTTCTATGACTAGGAGTGTTAATACATACATATAAATGAATACTTTTAATAATATATAAAAATAGTAAATATAAATATGAAAATGAATTCATAAGCTTAAAATTTGTTGTTACTATTCAGGACAATGACTCATGCAAGAGATTACAATATTTTAATATAAGAGTGAAGGAATAGTGGCCAGAAACTATTAAAAAATTAATACAAATTAATAAAAATTAATAAAGAATTGATAAAAATTAATAAAAATTAGTAAAAGATCTAAAATGGGGTTAATCTAACAGAAATGGTGAAATATCAAGTTCTGAGTTCAGTCCATTCGGAAATAATGTCTCATATTTATAAATGAACTCTGCTTCTTTCAATTTAAGAAATTTTTCTATATTTCCACCTCTCCAATTTTGTTTGACATGTAATATTCCCCAATATTTAAGATCTGATGTTCTACCTTTATGTTTTAATTTAAAATGTTTATATAAATTGGTGTCATCAATTCCTTTTTCAATACACAGAAGGTGCTCCCTTATTCTATCTTTGACCATTCTTTTTGTCTCCCCAAAATAAATTAAATCACATGTGCATTTAAGGGCATATATAACTCCCTTGGTAGTGCATCTAATGCATTCTTTAATTTTAATTTCTTCTCCTGATTTTGGGACCTTTAGTGTACTTCTTTTATCACTATGTTTGCAGGCCTTACACGAATAGCACGGAAAGAAACCTGAATTTTTTTCTTTCTGTAGGTCTCTTTGTGTAAAGCTCCGTGTTTTCATGTTCGGTATACTAGGTGCCAAAATGGACTTAAAATTTTTGGTTTTCTTAAAAATCATTTTAGGTTTGGATGGGAGAGAATCTCCTATTATGGGATCTTCTTTAAGTATTGCCCAATGTTTATTGAGGATTTTTCTCATGAGGCCATGGTCTGCACTAAAATCTGTGATAAATGGGACATTAATTATTTCTTTATTCTCTTTGGTATCTTTTTGTTTATAAGTAAGTAGGGAATCTCTTTCTGTTTCTTTAGCTCTTTTTACAGCTTTATTTACAGTATCTTCATTATAACCTCTATCCTTGAACTTTTCTATTAATACCTCAATTTGATTCTCAAAGTCACACATTCTAGAACAGTTTTTCCTTATCCTTAAACTTTGTCCAACAGGGATATTGTCTTTCCACTGTTGCAAATGACAGCTGTTTGCGTGAACAAAGCTATTGGAGTCCACTTCTTTAAAGTGCGTTTTCGTTTGTATTGAATTATTAATAACCATAATTTCTAAATCTAAAAACACAATTTCTCCAACATTGGTGTGTCCGGTCCACGGCGTCATCCATTACTTGTGGGATATTCTCCTCCCCTACAGGGAAAGGCAAGGAGAGCACACAGCAGAGCTGTCCATATAGCTCCCCCTCTAGCTCCGCCCCCCAGTCATTCTCCTTGCCTT